>NC_141046.1:26509227-26541724 GCF_041138505.1 Cibotium barometz | reverse complement strand
ATATTTACATACTTCAGGAGACAGAGGCACAAAACTATGTCCTTCCACAATAGATCTTTTGAAGTTTTCGGTTCTCTCCCACACGGAAAGAAATGATGTGTTGTAGTTTTGTTGTGATTGTTCTGGCACATCATCATCAATGACAATCGGGTTGTTGTGAGTTCCTGGTCATTGCTGTTCACATGCTGGTCTTCGTCGGCATTGTCATTGCTGGCACATCATCATCAATGACAATCGGGTTGTTGTGAATTCCGTGGTCATTGCTGTTCACATGCTGGTCTTCGTCAGCATTGTCATTGTCATCATCTTCATGTTGAGCTCGAGGTGTTGGATTCATTTGGTTGAAATATCTTCTGGCAAGTTCTTCGGAGAATAATATTTCTTTGATATCGATACACTACTGGGTTAGGTGAGGGAGTTTCATTACTTTCCAAACATCGGATGATCTTTGCCTGCTCATGCCCAAACCTGTTTTGGGAATGATCCATGAAGTAACCGGATAGGACTTACCCGTACGCACCATCTTTAGAAGAGTGCTTTGCAATGAGGGCTCCTAGCTTATTAGCTATGTAGTTGTCCATATACATATATAGGCTCTTTCAAACAAGTTTACAGGCGAGAGACAAACCTTATTTTTTAAGTCGGCTTGGCCATACAAAGCATATAGCTGCCTACCTGGTTATCTCTTCACTCGAAATATTGTGCGAGAAAAATTTAAAGTGTGGTTTGTACAAATCCTTCATATACAATAGCCTATCATTCCTTCTAATGTGTGCATCTTAATCTGTCTAAGGCCTCTGCACATCACCAAACCACCTTCAAGGTTAAACAAATCCCAACCTAGGTATCTCTTTATGGTTTTCCCTATGCTAATCAAGGATGGTGCCATTAAACTAGAAACCATTTGAAAGTGCAAGTGATTGAACATGCCCCCTTTCTCTAATGCGAATAGGCCTTTTAAGCACTCCCATTCTAATGAGCTCTTCTAATGGCTCCCAAGAAGACAATTTAATATCTCCATTCCCAATACCTATAGTGACAGACACCTCAAATAGCCTTCTTTTTTTTCAGATGGGAATTTAGGTATTTTGTGAACCGATGGTTGGGAGTCGACATTTTTGTCGGTTGTTATTGGTTTTTGGCCTTTCTTATCCGAGTATGTCGATCCTGCAATGTGCAAAAATATCATTTTAAATAATCTATCATTTGAAATACTATATTCGAAGCAATATGTCGACACCATTATATGTAAAGGAGATGTTGGTGGGGACCCTTGTTTATTGCTTATAAATAAAGCTGTGGAGAACATAAAGACTAGCATACATATGTATGCATCAAAAAACACTTGAGAGTGCATACATATCAAATGCATCGGAAGAAAACGTTGGCAGCCCTTATAGCCTTACCAAGTGGAGCATGCGGAGATAATAAAAGCAATGCAACATTTACATTTATTCACAAATGCAGACTGCAGAATGTTTTTATGGCAGGCCTTATAGCCTTATTAAGTGGACCATATACATAAAACAAAAGCAACGCAACATTTATTCACGAATGCAAAGTGTAGCTAGTTTTTATAGGAAATTTACAACAAGTATTATTAATTCACACATGCGAACCACTGCATGCGCATGCTCCAAGATTTTTTTCCTAATGAAAGAAATGCACATTTATTCATTTTCTTGCATGGTCAATAGAGACAAAGCTCATTAACGAAGTAAAAATTACGTCGACGAAGAAATATTCAGAAACCAAGTTTTGAAATAAAATTTACACACCGGAGGATCTTGCTGTTTGCTTGACCGCACGGAGATTACGCACTGTGGAAGGACCATCCGGTGGAGTGGTAATGCGGGGCACCACAGCGACCTCTCTAGGCAAAGTACATGCCGTAGGGCAATCGGAAATTTATGTTGGTCGTGCCGGATTTTGCATGCATGGAGCAACTCCATCAGAACGACGAGAAGGAACACCAGTATCGAATGACAAAAGCTTGACCCAATTCACACACTAATGTGGGGGTATGTTGCCATGCAACTTAAAGCAAATGCATTTCATCCTTGCATGGGCATAGGCCATGGCACCACATCTCAAATTTGAAGGCCTACACTTCCTTTCATCTTGAAAGTCTAGAAACAACCTTCAGCTCACCCAATTTGATATCTTCTATTAATTATAGATAGATTATGTGCACAAACATATACAACATGCTAAAGACAAAATACTTTAAAAATTAATGTTTTACATTCTTCACTCATTGTAGGCCCCTATTTAATCTAGAATAGCCAATGATTAATCAAATCTTGAAATTACCATCATGAAGTCTATAATCTTGGAGTTCACATTTATTACATAAAAGCAGGATAAACACTAGGGACAGGGGGTTAGGTCGTAAAAGAAACTACGGCCTAAGTAAGCAAAAAAAACTCAAGTACAATGTGTTTTGTACTAGTGAAATCAGAAAATTACTTGAAAATTTCAGAGTTTGAAGTGCTACCCCTTGTGATACTAGGGTGTGTCCTTGTGTAGAAGTAGGGTGAAACTCCCTACACCCATAGGCTAGACTAAGAACCCTATCTTTTTTGCCCTACACCGCCATGGTGTGGGTTCAATACCCACCCCCTCCTCCTGCATGCCTAAATGGCATGTGGCATGTCCATTTCCTCACTAAAAAATATCCCTTGCAATACCAAAGAGTAACCTATCTTTTCTATTTTTTAAAATCCATGATTTTACGTAATTTTAGCCATCAGTACCTTCAAATTATTAAAAATTTGTCAAAAATACCTCCAATATATTTAGAGATGAAGGAGACCTTTTTTTCGCGGCCCAACATTGCTTATCTTAATGTGACGCAGCTGCAGATCAGCACAGCCCCATCAGGGACAGGCTGCCTCAGACACTGGGCAGATCCTGGCAGGTGCCCACATGTGGACCAGATCACCAAATGTGAACATGGCAGCTTGGTGGAGCAGGTCAGGCAATCAGCAGCCCCTTCTCCTTTAGCGGTCAAGCAACATGAGAGAGCTTACATGTGCGTTTGAAGGTGGAGTTCAGCAGAAGATAGCCAGCATTTTCATCAACTTGGGCTACATTGGCATTTGCTCAACTTTTAAATTCTGTTCAGCTGATTCGATTATATACTTGCACGCATGCATATGCGTAGTGTATGTAGTGTTATGTCCACAATGCTCATAGTTCATCTCTCTATTTGCTCAAGCATTGCTTCGTGTCGCTTCACCTATCATTTGATTGATTGAATTACATCGTACGGAAGCATTGGAATGGAGGAGATGCCTCATTCGAGGTGTGAGTTGGGCAGCGGCACGCGGCCGCGGGGGGGGGGGGGGGGGGGGGGGGGAGAGAGAGAGAGAGAGAGAGAGAGAGAGAGAGAGAGAGAATCCCTTTTAAATAGATAGCTTTATGTAAATGCCAAACAAACTTACTGAAGACAGCTTTGAGTGAATCTCTACATTGAAGCAGAACAGAGCATTCCTTTCAGCATGAGCTATCCTGTGTCATTGGTAGACCCTCACAGAATCTTTGTATTAAGGAATGTGTTATGCCCATTCACAGAGTCTGTGTGTTAAGGTATGGTCTTAAAAGTTGTACACAATGTCTTGTCTCAATCTTCCAAGAACATAAGGCTAATGCCAAGGGCTCTCATCTTGTCCCACTTGGAAACAGGTTGTCAGTTGTATTGACCTCTGTTTGGAAGACTGCAGATGTAAGACTACTGTCTAGCTGCAAGCGTTTAATAGAGGGAAATGGCTTTGGAAGACTGAAAACGAATGAAGTGCAAGCACTTCCAGTAACTATCTATATTATTGTGTGAGCAAATGCATCAAAATACAAAAGATCATCTCCAAAATACACAATGATCGTTTCACATTTATTGTAAACCTTAGATTAAAAGCTGACCAAATGCAAACCCAAGTTGAATGAAAACACTAAGCTTTTCCCAAATGCATGGTATGGTTCCATTATAATACAAACCATAGCATACTTTGTAATTAGATCAACTCTCTCAAATTTCAGCATAAACAGACCTTGGAAAGTATGACCCTCTACAAACCACACATAACCGCCCCCCCCCCCCCCCCCCCCCTCTTATGCCATACCATACTTCAATCAATGAAGATAATCAACAAACACACAGTGAATACAGAAACACTTTAATACACACTAAGTGAATAAATACACACTTTACCAAAACCAGATGAGTTACATAGCAACTTTATCTTCATCAGAAACAACATGATACACATATCCACAATACAACTACACACGGCCCTCCAGCTAGTTTACATCAAAAGACTGGTAGGCTAGTTTACATGGGCTTGTACACGCTGTGACAAATAAAAAGAGTCAACTGGTTTACATACTGAGACAACATTGTTCAAACAAAATAGCTATGCTCAGCTATTCTTAGAAGAAGCGTGGGCATGCTGTGGCCCCTGAACGGCTTCTTGAGCACTTTAATACCAATGCTGATATTCCACAGATGCCATCGATGCAAGCCAAGACCCAACCCATAACCAGAGGGGGAGAAAGATCACAAACTTCGGTGTCATGCTGGAAAGCCGGCATTATGAACCACATATCAAAACAGCGGCAGACGACTGATCATGTTTCTGTCACTTGAGTTTAAGAGTGCTTTGGTGGATCCTATCATCTCTGCAAAAGTAAAACTCAATTCTATGCACTCCACCAAACCAATAAAGCTTGCAAAATGAGTAGACCTACTGCCACAGCATTGAGGTAAACCAACATCAGTATATGGGCGGGCTTCTGGCTCTCCAACGGGCACCGTATGCCCCTAAGAGGGTTTGGCTATGCTCATGAGTTACAAGATGCTCTGAGATCCGGTCAAGGGACTGGAGGTTGGACTTGACAATGGTGTCTGCAAAGACCCTAGTTTCATCTCTAGTATTCCCATCAGGCACATCAACAACATAGGATTCAATGACCATGGTGGCAGGCATCCCCCCCATCTGGACTTCATGGAGGGTAGTGATGGACTGGTAATTTCTGAGGCGATGTTGACCCCCCACAATTTTAAAGCTAAATACATGTCTTTCTTCATCTAGGGTTTCAAGCCTTTCAGTGCTGGAAGCGGCAGGCAGGCCAGAGACCACTCTTACCTCTCGCGTGCTGCCCACTTGGCCGTCTCCGCTCATGAAGCAGCTGCTGATGAAGTGCTTGTAGGCTTGTGGGTTGTCGAAGCGGCGCACAACTGACCAGACCACCTGCACGGGCGCCCGAATACGCTGCACTACCATGGAACAGCACTGGTTTTGGGCTATGGAGTGCATGTGGTAGCGCAATATCAGGTCCCGCAGGTCAGCGAGCTCTTCATTGTTCAATTGCTGCAGACCGGGCATTGTTGCTAAAGTTGTTCTCTCTCCTCTCATCGCTGCCAGGTCCTCTTCCCCCCTTGGAAACCTCCAGAGCTGGTGAACGGTCATTTTTCGGCGAAAATGAGAAGTGCCCAATTCGCCCAGACCACCGAATTCGGGCTCCCACACAGCCAAATCCAACAAAATTCACCGCCCACTTAGCCAATTCCACCGAAATAGAACGCCCACTCCGCCAAATCTGCCAAATCAGGCGGCCCACTTCACCGCGGAACTGCCCTAAAGCGCCCAAGTCAGAGACCACCAACTACGAGAGAGATGTAGGAAAGCTGTGGTTTTGCTTTCGTTATGTTCAATCAAATAGGGCAGATTTACACCTCGATCAGTGCAATGTGACCATTTTTTTAGTTTTTAACAAATATTTATATAAAGGCTTTTCAATTTACTTTCAGACTTTGAGCATCCTTCCACTATCAACATGGGGTGCACTTATGCCTTGCTTTTGGACTTCCTAATGTATGCCTAAAACTCTCTTAAAAAGGCGACCCAAATGTTGCTTTCTATATTAATTAGGTTGAATAAGCGTTAAAATGAAAACTAAAGTAGAATCTCAAACCTTTTTTTTTCTGGGAACAATAGTTATATATATATATATATATATATATATATATAATTCCAAAAACAGCTTTACAACAAAACCCAGTTACAAGCTCATATCCACAAACCCAATTTTACAAGCTCATGTCCATATTAAGAAGACTACATATCAAACTCTATCTATCATCTTCTAGCACAAAGGATGAGTGCTCCCAGGATGGCTTCAGTTGTACACCCTTTGGGAGACTGCTTCTCCAATACTTCCCCTTATATTTTTAATGTTGGCCTTGTTCCCAAGGTTCTCAATAAAAGCCACATAGATGTAGTCAATCTGCTTTTCTTTCAGGTACCCCCTCTTTGTTTTCAATCCAAACTTCAGAGGTTTTGGTTTCAAATCCAACCCAGAATATCCCTGAAACATTATGTCAGGTTTACCTAGTATGCATGACAGTCCCCCTAGAAGATATAGAGGTCAAGCTATGCCAATTTGGAGAGCCTAAATTAGCTGTACCATCTCCTCCTTATTTAGCTTGTTCACATACTATACAAACCAACACATGTATATACATTTATGCATCAACCCTGTCACATCCAACACAAGAGAGGTTCCATTCTGAAAGATAATACAGTTCCTGGTATTCCATATTTCCCATAGATAACAAAACCTCATTATGTTGAAGATTAAGTCAGCAACCCCATCACTGGGGCTGCCCATCTCCTTAAAATCCAGTCCCCCCACTGGCCTTGTATACCTATGTTGTGACATACCCATTTGCCAATTCTACCCCATGCCCTCTAATGGCTGGACAATCCCAGTCCATATCTCCTCTTGCTGAAGACATTTAGGAAGGAGCAAAGCAGTCCTTACTCTAGTCTAAGAGGGTAGGTGCAAAATACCAATGCCACCTTCACTCTTGGGTAGACATAGTTTGTCCTAGGCAAGCTAGGCCTGAAGATCTCCTATTAGGTTTCCCATTCCTCCACAGGAAGTCCTTATGGGACCCACAATCTTCTTCCAATGGCATTTCCCAAACTCTAACCATTTCTTCAACTTCAAGTTAAACCCAATTAAGGCCCAATTAGTCAGTTGCTTATTTGTAACCTCTACCCCAAAGGCGATCCCTAGATGTCTAATAATATGTCCTTCTTAATGACCTCACATGCCCACCTTGCAAAATCATTATCCTCAGACAAACTTATGATCTTGGACTTATGTATATTACATCTGGACCCAAAGTCTTCTACAAATTCCTGAATAATAAACAGTGTTATTATCACGCTTTAAAGAAAAGCAGTGAATCATCAGCAAAGCATTGTATCACCAGCTGGTCACACCATTTCTCAATTTCAATCCAGTTACCCTACAAGCATCTTCCAAGGCCACTATTAGAGGATGGGATGCAATAGCAAATAGTAGTGGAGCAAGGGGGCAACCCTGCCTTACAGACCTATTGATTTCAAAACCCCCCACCACTCTCCCATTCAACAAAAGTTTAGAATGTCCTCCCAAGGTGAGAGTGTAGATACATATGGCCATCTTGATTCCAAACCCCAGTTTCTCCATCACCCTAGCCACAAATGACCAATGGACTCTCTCATAAGCCTTCTCCAGATCCAATTGCAACATTATACACTTTTGATGGGTTTTCAAGGCCACATATCTCCCTAACATGGATGCATATATGTTGTCATATATCGATCTTCCCTTTATTTAACCATATTGTCTCTTAGATATAATTTCTTGAAGAACAGGGGTGATCTTTAGGGCAATGACCTCGGCTAGGATTTTATATATAACAATCAACAAAGTGATGGTGGGTCTCCAATGATTGAACCTATTGTTGTAGGCTACTTGTTTGGGGATAAGTTTCACTAGCCCCTCCTTAAAGTCCTTATCCAGGGTACCAGAGGTAAAAGACTCTCTACACACTTTCCATACCAGATCCTTCAAAGATGGCTAAAAGGTAATAAAAAATTCAACAAACAAATCATCCCACCCAGGGGGACTTCTCTCTCCCCAACTTCAAAAGGGCTACCCAACATTCATTAGCATCCAACTCTCTCTCCCCAACTTCAAAAGGGCTACCCAACATTCATTAGCATCCAACTCTCTCTCAAGCCATTTAGCCTTATCAATGTCTACTCTATGATTAACCACTATGATTAACCAGTCCTAGCAGTTTATTCTCAGCTTCAAACCTTCTATATGAGCAATCTTGTTTCAGGTTAAGGGTGAAGCCTAAGAACTCTACCCATTTTCTAGCAATCTCATCAATTCCCCCCAACCCTTGCCTAGTTTCATCAGTGATCCTTCCCATCACTTCCCTACTATTTTTACCCTCAGTTAGTCAGAAAAGATGTTTCTCAGGTTTTCTTTTGTTGTTGAAGGTTTTCCATTTTAGCCTACTTTCCTCTCTCCCAGCACATTTTTCATCCTCATCTTTCAGACTTATCTGGCATTTGAAATACAAATCAATTTCCTTTTCTGTGACTTTCCCAACTTGTCTCTTCTTCTACAAATATTCCATTTGTTCACTCCATCTCCTCCTTTCCTGTCTTCTTTCATCAGCTCTGAATTTCCAACTCCCCTAATGAAGCCGTGCATCTCATTAGCAAAAGATCTCCAAGATCCTTTAGAGGTACCTCTCTTTTAAAATCTCCCAATGGCCTTCTCAGTATAGCAAATAAAAATCTCATCCTTAAGCAACATATTATTGACTCTAAGTTTCCTTGTGGGGAACTTGTTCAGTTTGGCCTCTTGCCAATCAGTCATGTGCCATCCCATTTTAAGGGCATATGGTCAGAGAGAATAGTGCTAGAATCTATTGACATCCTCAAATTGTGAGGGACCCATGAGGCTTGTTGATTAAGAAAAGTTCTATCAAACCTAGATGATGAACCAAAGTATTGTAGGCTAAACTAGGTGTGTCCAGGGTCAGAGATCCCGAATCACCCATATTCCACCCATCAGTCAATCCCATCTTTCCTCTCAGTTCATCCCATCTCTTCTTCTCTTGTCCCATCAAAATGGTACTCCCCTCACACTTATCCAATTGTTTCTCAACCATATTGAAATCTCCCAAAAGGATACAAATGGTCTTGAATGTTTAGATTAGCAATCCATTCCCACATTCCACTTCTAACCTTATGATTGTGAGCCCCATAGATATTCACTACCCACATACTTTCCCCATTAACTTGAATCTCAACTACCAAAATCCTACCATTGGGATGATTAGCAACTATATTAGGGTTTAGATTATTTTTAATAATAGTCATTACTCCACTATACCCCCCATACAACACAATCCAATCTTTATACCTGTCCTTCCTATATGATTTTGACCCAAACAAATTATGTTCCTGAATAGCCATAATGGATAACCCCCAATCCTTGAGTAATCTCCAAAAAGGAGAGTTCTTTTTCCTATCCTTAATCCCTTTTACATTCCATGTGCAACCACCATTGATTGTAAAGGCTATTTCTTGAACCATGTCCACCTCCTCATCATCCCCTTTGGCATCATCATCTTTCTAAACCTCCTTCCAAGCCTCTTCCAACCGACCAATTGAACCTCTATACAGAAGATGTTCCACTGTCCACATCCCTCAAAGGACTAAAAGGTTTTGAGTATATTAGAGGGCTCATATTGCTTTGGGACCTACTCCCTCTGGTTTCTCTCACCAATTTATTATGAGCTTTTCTTGCCTCATCCTTAGCTTGTCTAAGATTAGTTTTCTCCTTAGCTTTTATCCAATCTCCCTCAACCTGATCCCCCCCTCCTCCCTAGTTAGAATTTCTTTCCCTTTCCCTTCTTTTACCTCCTCTATGTTTATCTCTCCACCTTTAGCAATGCTACCTCCACACATTTCTCCCATTTTCCTCTCCTCACTCATTGATTTAACATGCATCCCTCCTGTACAGTTCTTGGCTATATGACCAAAGCCACCACAGCTAAAACATGCTCCTAGAAATGGACCAAATTTCAGGCACAACTCCCAGTTTCCCCAATTCTCCTAAGTATACCTCTAGGGATTTAGGGGTTTCCACCCTGGTATCCCAAGCAATACACACACGATTAGCTTGGCGACCTCCCACTTCATCCTTTGGAAGGTGCAGAACCGGTCTAAGATCACATGCAATCTCTCCCAATGCGGGTCTAAGCCAAGGGGGCAAACCCACTATTTCTACCCAGATAGGACAGGCTTCCTTGCAGGATTTTATTTATGTCAAAGAGACGATCAAATGGGATAGCATGTACAAGCCTATGCCCCATGAATAGAGGTGCTTTCGTAAACAGTTCAGAAATGGCTTGCCCTTTAGTAATAAACAGTACATTGAAAAACCCCTTTCCTAGATTAAAAAACCTGAGAAACAACCTTGTTCATGAAAGATGTCATCTTGCAACCACCTGTCAATATCAGCTTTGGATGGGGGTTTACTAGAGCAGAAGACAATCACACTACACGTAGAAAAGATGCATGCCTACTCCTTATCAACTCAGGGGAAACTCTCATGCATACCTTACACTTAGACTTTAGTGTATGGACGTTAAGCCTCATAGCAATCCAGTCGGGCACAGCCTTCTTTCGCTCCCTCTCCCCGTCTTTATTGTCGTTCGAGTGAAGGCGCTTCATGTCATCAGGATCCTCCAACTCCCAATCCCCCCAAGCCGTTAGCATTCTCTGCCACCTCCTACACCCACTCTCTGCCACCTCCTACACCCATTCTCTCTCCATCGCTAGCATGCACGCATGCATAAGGTGTCACCTGCCCAACGTACCGAGGCATGCACCCCACATGTGAGAAGTAAATAGACCGTATGCGGACAATCTCACTCATTAACCCCGCTTTTTTTCCTAAAATCTCAAATGTTAATGTGATAAATCATGCTGGAAGTGTTTTTTTTTAAAGTAAGAAAATCCTCAGTATCGCATATTTGAATTCGCATATTTGAATTGTGTTTTTCTATCTCTTTGTCTCCGTTGTTGTCGTCTCCTTACATCTTTCTTAGCTTATGCACATGCTATCTCTGGCCAACTCTATCCAGCACAAAAAGTGACTTGGCCAAAGATGGTTAGATAGAAGCCTTTCTTACACATGAAGGGATAGTTCCAATGGGTTAGATACCCCACAAAAGCGTCGGACGGAGTGTTCACTATCATGTATGAACTATGTCTCTTCCTTTATCGGCTGAGGGGGATGCCTACAAATGCTGAGGGGACCTCAAGACCTTGAGTCAGTTTTGTTGAATGTCTCTCCCTCTCTCTCTTTAAACTACCCCACTCTCTCCTCTATTTCTACAGAGGGCTAGGGTAATGGTGCGACCACCCCTCTCCCTCTACAGGGGTAATGGTGCAAGCCTCCATCATGGCCTCTGTGGTGCAGCCCCCGGGAGACTGTTTTCTAACATTCCCCCATGCTTTGACCACAATTTGACAGTAAGTCTAGTGCCAACTGGGTTCTCAATAAGGCCACAAAAGTGTGATCAATATGTTTTTCCTTGCAGTACCATCTCTGAGTTTTAGGACCAAATCAGAGACCTTTTCTCTCAATCCAACACCTCACCTGCATACAACAAATCCACATTAGGGAGAGAATCCTAGTATGGCATGAAGCTAAGCCAAAATCAAGGAAATAATCAAGGCATATTCCTCTGCAGATTTTGAATCAGCAAATCCAGCTCCGAAGACCTAATTTTATTTTGCAAACCAACACATGCATATACAGTTATACATCAGCTCAGTATCCTGCAATCCTGTACATGTCCTTCAAAAAAACAATTTCATTTCTGCTAGTCCAGATTTCCCATAGAGTGCAAGTTTTGACAATGTTAAAAACCAACCCACTGTGCTCATCACATTAACTGCCCACTTCCCAAGTAGCCAGTTCTCCCAAAAGGTTTACATATTCAAACCCTTCTTAGTCATTTTACACCAGGTGCTCCTTAAGGCTGGGCATTCCCAAAACACATGCCAAATGCCACTAGCCATGTTTCTTTTATGCAACTTATAACCAATAGGTAGTGCCCACATGCAAACAGACTTCATCCTAACTTACTACCACACATTCTTGAAGTGGAAATCTCCATAAGTATTACATAGGACCATTATGGGCACCCGTCCAAGTTGTAGATTTGGACACCATTGCTTCATATCGTGTGTATGACCTTTTGGTGGATCCACCTTGATTCCTTGATATAAGATAATGGTAGTAGCTATTGTTAACCCTAAGAATGGGTTAACATTCCCCATTCCTGATGCTAATCGTGTCCTCGTGATCGCGTTAAAGACCTTTGTGTGGGGAGAATTAACAAACTTTGTTGATGGCCTTTGATGTTGAGTGTCGGTCAATGGTCTGGAATAAGAAAGTCTAGTTTGTAAATGAAAAGGTTAGAGGTTAGCAGAAATTCCTAATGCAGTGAGGGGATTGGGGATTTTGTATTAGTTGGGAAACTAAGAGATGTTAATAATGGGAGAGAAGAGAAGGAAGGATTTGGAGGAACGTAGATAAGATCATCAGAATGAGATTGTGATCCTCAGTTCCTTATCTGATTCATTGAAGCGACATTCTTCATTTGAATAAAATTGGCCTTCGATGAAATCCCTTATTGTGGCAAGATTCTTACCAAATGTTGTTGAGTAGGACCTATTCCTGTATGCTTCTTCCCATATGCTTTTTATGCTTTTATATATATTTAAGTGCTCTTATGAAGAAGATCTACGTGAAGTACAGAATTGAGTCATATAGACTCTTATTGAGCTGCTCTTGTTGAAGTAGCCACTTGTTGGTGGCGAGGCTTAAAAGAATTATGTCAACTTGCAAAGCTTAGATAGATATCTTCATGAAGGATTATATATCATTGTGTTGTGAAGACTCTAGTTTTGTTTGGAGAGGTTTGTAATTTGAAAGAAAATTCTAGGTGATGGGTTGTACCATTGACTAAGCTTTCGCCCACCATGGCCCCCCCATCCAGAGATGTAGCTGGAAAGTTGTCAATGATGAGGCCTTGGTGCAAATGTGAGGCCTCACAGTGCAAATGTGAGGCCTCCAGTGCAAATGTGAGGCCTCGGTGCAAATGTGAGGCCTCCAGTGCATGAGTATGGATATATACTCATGGAATACTGCTACATTAACTTAGCCAAAAGAATAGTAAGCTATAAGCATAACAAAAATGTAATGGCTATTGAATATCGTCGGGAGTTTCTTGTGATATTCTGACATTTTTAGGTAGGATATATGTGTGGCTCCCTTGTGTCTTTTTGTTTTGTTTTTTTTGCTACCACTTGGCAAGCAAAAGGTTATTGTGTCTACTCTCCTTTTTGAGAGAATAGGTTCTTAAGTCTACCACGTAGCTTCTGCACTCATGTTTCTCATCTCTGGAGGGGTGAAAAGAGCATTGTGAGTTTATCTTTGATGCACTCATAAGTCTCCATTTGCAAACATGGGAATTGATTCTTGAATTTTTGGTTCAAGTTTTGTCAATGTGGAAGGTACAACTTCTGGTTGGCTACCATTGGCGTTGATTGAACACACAAGCTCTTGTGTAGGTCTCTTGTGTAGGTGCTAACTGCACGAGAGGGGTTGAGTGGTTTGCTTAGTGTTTCTTCGGCCTCCATTCTTATCGAATCTTAGGTGAAGTTGTTGGGGTTGAAGTCGGTGGTAAGGCTTTCTTCACTTTGTTCAATTTTGGCAACCATATGAAGGTATTACCATCATAATACCTTTGTTGTTGAAGCACGTTCACAGGCACCCATCTCTTTGATGAACATTATAAATTGGTGGATGATGCCTTGGTGATGAGGTTTGGTGCCTTCGTAGTAGCCTTTGGCTACAAGTAGCTTCTTCTCCACCCACATTTATTAAGGAACCTTGATTTTGGTTGCCATGGTGGAGTTTTGTTTTTGAATGAAGAGCAAGGAGTGGGGCACTTCTTCACATTGGTTGGGCGCTCAGATTGCGGTTGTGAGACTCATGGAAGTTGGTAACGATGAGGCTAGAGTCTCTTGTGGAGTGGCTTTCTAAGATGAGGGTTTTGAGTATAAAGCCATCTCCTGTGGGTGAGGGTAGTGGTTGAAGAGGTGTGGGATTTGGGACTTTTTCTTTAAGTTCCTTTTTAGAGGTAAATGATTGCGCTTGGGGAACTTTTTCAGGGATAGTTGTTGATTGCAAGGTTGTGGTATTAGACTTTGTTGGTGAGGATGGAGTTGAAGGGGTAGATGCTTTATCGGAGTCGGTCTCATTGATGTAGATGGTAGGTCATTGTGTAGAGGGGCTTCCATGGAAGAGGCTTGTAACTTTTTGCATTCCGCATCATAGAAACCCATTAAGATTGGATTCTCTTCTTAGCAGTAGGGTATTGTCAACTTTGTATCATCGACCATCATGATGACCCTATCCCTAGCAAGCATAGTGGTGTTTGGGCAACAATAGTCCACTTATGTCCTAAGATCAAATCTGCTTCCAACACATACTCAATCACAAAAACTTGCAAGTAAGGGGGTTGGTTTCAGTATACATTGCATGTTCAAAGTACCCCAAACATGGCATGTTCAAGTCTTGTGTAAATGGAATTCTTTCAGGATGAGCCATGAGTGTTGGTTGACCTAATAGATCTCGTAACTTGAGAGTCATGAGATTGTGTTCTCTTTGTGGATAAATCTGTGCTTGGATTGTGGGGATTTTATTGGAAAGTTCCAATCCAACTATAATTCTAGCGATATTATCCGTAAAATATGTTGGAAGTTCCAACATAAATCTAGCGATATTATCCATAAAATATGTTGGAAGTTCCAACTCTTCCAAGATGTCTTCCTCCCAGAATAGCAATTGCACAATGCTTTCAAGAGTGTTCAAGGTGACTGTTTGCATGGATTCATCAATTGAATACGTATCCAAGTTTCACCAAGGATGGTATCACACTCAAAGGGATCTGGTGTTAAAACCCTAAGATCTCTCTAGATAATTGTTATGCATAAACATGCATAAATCAGGCATAAACTCAACCACCCAACCACCCCCGAGCCCAAGGGATGCACACATGAATAATAAATGAAATACATCATACCTCTACCTTGATGTCCCATACCATCAAGAGGTATAACTCCAATCCAATAGCATGTAGCTATAGTGTGAAATGGTAGATGAGTAGATATGAACCTCTAAACAAGAGAGCATAACATAGCCTTGGCCTCATAAGCCTAAGCCACCAAGCCCCCTTGAGTGTGCCCCATGCTCCTATTATATAGGAGGGCCCTCAAGTGACTCTTGACTTTCCATTTCCCATGTGTGACCCTTGGATGCCTGACCCTAACCTTAACCCTTAAGGTTAGTCCTAACCCATGCTCCACTAGAGCTTGTTCCCATGCTCCCATGCTCACAAGCCTAATGTGGGTTAGCCTCCTAGAATATGCACACATAATGTGTATATAACATAGCACACATAATGTACATATAACATACTTCCCCTCTCTCAAAACATTGCACTCTTGCAATGAAAAGAAGGAGAACTGCGCTGAACCATCTCAACCGACTCCCAAGTCGAATTCTCAATTTCCCTATCTTTCCACCTAATTTTAACCTCAAGGATAAGTCAACTACAAAGTTTCTTTTCCCTGAATTCATGTACCATATTAGGTTCATGTGGAACATAGGATAAATCTTCGACTTCAATGAGTTCTTGAGGAGTAACTCTGTTATCCTCACCTCCCAGTTTTCCTTTCAATCTATTGATATGAAAGATTGGATGAACTCTAACAATTGGAGGTAGTTTTAGTTCATACGCAACTGTGCCAATCCGATATATAACTCGAAATGGACCACAATATCTAGGAGATAAATTCGAGCATTTTTCCATTGACAAAGTCTGAAAATCTTTAGGAACATTAAAATAAACCAACGCTCCTGGTTTAAAAGACCGAGATGAGCGTCCCCTATCAGCATAAAACCGTGCCCTATCATGAGCACTCCTGATAGAATCCCGAGCTTCGATCAGAATTTCCTACATATCTCGCAAGAAATCCCTCGATGCATCAAGCTCGATGTCCTTAAGAGACTGACATCAATAGGTGCCCTGGGTTAATACCCATACATAAGTATGCACGGACTAAAATAATAGCCGTAAATTTAAAAATGTTATAGGCAAATTCCATCATTGAAATATTTTCCAATATGATGATTTGCTAGAGACATATGCACGAAGCATATACACTTTAATCTGATTCATACACTCTGTTTGCCCATCAGACTACTGCGGATGATCAGAGCAATTCACATTCAAAGTAACTTCCTCGTTGTAAACCTTTCGGAATAAAGTAGGAAAGCATGGCATTATAACAGCAGAAACCAGGGATTCATCGGCGCCCCGACATATCCACATCTGCATATGGAATAATCGACATCTCGAGTTACCCATATCAACATAGAGAGTCATCAACGTCTCGATGAGTCATATATATCCAACCGTAAACCTATCAGGTTGATTGTGTAAATCACCTAAAATATGGAACTAGAGAAAGAAATGCCAACAAAGGAAGAATCCAAATTTCCTTATCCGAACACAACGTGATAAACTTGTTTGAACTCTAAAGAAGGAGATTTCAACAAGTGAAAATGCCGATGAGATTACCCTCATCAAAACATGCAGGCTATAGATAAAAGAAGTTTATCTAGAGAATGCCCACACTATAACTTCTAGTGAATTTAGAAAATAAGATTGTCTTTGAATGTTGAGGTCAACATGCTAAGTGATGTAAACAAAGCAACAATCTTGAGTCCAAATTATCCCATAAGATAATATATGTGAGGGATCACTAGCGTCCCATACCACCATGATACCACCCATACATACCTTAACAATTTGAAACTCCCTAGTATGCCGTCTAGGAAATATGAATAAAATCCTGTATAAAACGAATAAGATGATGGCCTTATCCAGACTTTCACATACTAAACCTGTCTCTATATATCTGAGACTACATCAAGGAATAACTCCTTCTGAGTACATCATTAGAAAAGAAATTGAATTATTGGCGCCTTTCTAATGATAACTACCCAAAACACAATAAAGTTAGGGTAGAAAAATAACTCACCTAGATATATAAGCAACTAGGTATTCGAGTTGGAATATATACAAGAGTACAAGAAATATACTCTAAAATTACGTGCAAAAAAACGAAGGCAAATGCTACCTTCAAAGCACATGTAATTATTCAAAAGATCAAAAGATCCTTATTCAACCATGGATAAAAGCATAGAAGCTTCTCGAATCCATAAAGAACATAGTTGATCATAAAAATCAATGCATACCATCTAATGGACATAAATCATGCCAAAAGAAGCATTAAAATTGGTGGCCAACTCATCAATCCAGAGTATATGAACATTGTATTGTTCAAATAAAACTCCAAAGTAAGAAAGTGAAACACATGTGTGTAGCACTCAATAAAAAAAATCCTAGACATAAGTGATCTAGGCAGAACCTGATGAGTCCATATAAAACTTGGAAAACATCCAATAAAAATCCACCAAAACAAACCGATCAACTAACCCATGATAGAGGCTTAAGAAATTAAGCACAAACCACACTTAAAAAAGTGCAAAATAAATTATCATGAAAAAGTGTCAAAGGTGAAACACACTTTGAACGTAAATTATAGCCATCAAAAGAAATTAAGAAACATGTCCAAAAAAATGGCTAAACAATGTTGAAAAATCATGAATACATCGTTTAGAATTAATCCAAACATAAATATCCATTAATACGAGGTATAATCATATTAATAATATGCGAATAACCCGCATGTCAGCACAAGAAAACGTACTTCAACATTAAATAACCCTCGAAAATATTAAATTCTCGAGAAAAAGAATTATCATGATTTTTTTTTCTAATTTTTCCTAATTTATAAGGCCTCAAAATATAATAATTTTGAATTCCACCAAACCTATCTCATGGCATTCCAAACCTATATTTTTCCAAAAAAAATTTACAGTTTAATTTGCCAAAATACCATTGATATTTTAAAAATACCAATTTTTAGGATTTCTAAAAATAATTTCAGAATATTCCTAATTTTTTCTGAGAATCCCATCGTTCACGAAATTTCCAATTCCGCCCGACAATTCTCAAATCCAATGAAAATTTTCAATTTTAATGGATTTTTTTAATTTTTTGGATCAAAAAATATAATTTAAAAGGAATTTGAATGGTCACGGGAGCCCGAATGGACACACCACGTGCCAAACACTAACCCCACATTTTTCCAAAATTTAAAATAACCTTTGTCTAATTTTCCACTAATTTTCAGGAATTTTTTGAAATTTTTAATCAACCCCGAACGCATTTAGAATACGAACGGTCAAAAAATTTCGGAATTCCAACGGTTTTCCTGGAATACGGAAAGCCAAAAGTTTTGGAAATGAAAAGACAAAAAAAATTCGGAATGTGAAAGGTCAAAGGTTTCCGGAATACGAAAGGTCAAAAGTTTTTCCGGAATTCGGAAAGCCAAAAGGTTTCGGGAAAACGGAAAGCCAAAGGTTTTCCGGAAGATGAAAAGCCAAAAATTTTCAGAAAAAATTTTCAGAGAATTTTCAGAGAATTTTTTCTCAAATCCCCTATTTTTCAGTATTTTCCAGGCTATTTTCAAGCTTTTTTCTGAAATATATTCAAAAGCCTTTTTTTTAAATAGAAACTCATTTTTTTAAAAAATGAAAAGAGATGGATTCTCTCTTCTCCCCTCTCTCCTCCCTTTCCTCTCCATTTCCATCTCTCCTCCAATCTCTTCTCTCTCTCTCTCTTAATCAGAGAGAGATTAGCTTAATCTTTAATTAAGCTTTTTAATTAACATATCTTAATCATAATTATGATTAATGTTTTAAAAAAATCATTTTAAAGAGATTTTCTCCCGGAAAAGAGAAAGAAAAATCAAATTTGAGAGGCGGAGAGAACCCCACGCACACGAGAGAGCAATTCATGGATCAACACGCTGTCCCCTACTGAATTTCAGTAGAAATTGACAGAAATTTGATCGCATTCCCGCGGAAAAAACCCGCAAAAAATGTATAAAAATATATTTTTAATCATAAAAATGCTCAAAAAAATCCTAAAAATTTAGGAAAAAATTTCTAGAAATTCTAGAAATTTAGGGAATCCATTCTACAAAAATATCCACCATAAAATTTATGGTATTTTTGTAAAAAATCCATTAATGCTCGATTTCAACCATAAAAAATAGAGAAAAATAGCATTAACTCACGATATTCCCCCGCAACGTCGATTCGTCCATTGAATTGTAGTTACACACGTTCCAATCACCATATCGATGATCCACGTGCAATTCATCAACATAAATCAACAAAAAATAATATTTTATTAGTAAATATTAAAATTTACTAAAAAAATCAACAATTAAATAGAGATTGCTCTGATACCACTGTTAAAACCCTAAGATCTCTCTAGATAATTGTTATGCATAAACATGCATAAATCAGGCATAAACTCAACCACCCAACCACCCCCGAGCCCAAGGGATGCACACATGAATAATAAATGAAATACATTATACCTCTACCTTGATGTCCCATACCATCAAGAGGTATAACTCCAATCCAATAGCATGTAGCTATAGTGTGAAATGGTAGATGAGTAGATATGAACCTCTACACAAGAGAGCATAACATAGCCTTGGCCTCATAAGCCTAAGCCACCAAGCCCCCTTGAGTGTGCCCCATGCTCCTATTATATAGGAGGGCGACTCTTGACTTTCCATTTCCCATGTGTGACCCTTGGATGCCTGACCCTAACCTTAACCCTTAAGGTTAGTCCTAACCCATGCTCCACTAGAGCTTGTTCCCATGCTCCCATGCTCACAAGCCTAATGTGGGTTAGCCTCCTAGTATATGCACACATAATGTGTATATAACATAGCACACATAATGTACATATAACATCTGGGATAACATGGAATCTAGATTCCACATCTCCATAGATTGTTTGAGTAGCATAGCTAAAGTAACCTGGAACTTCAATGTTTTGTCTATTTGTAAGACCATTGTCTTTAGGGATGATTTTAGGTTGTCCCAATGACACCCAAGTGCCTATTTTCATGAAGTTATAAACTAGCTTGAGAGATAATTAATGCACATTTATGCTTAATATCATTGACTGTAGGGAAATCCAACCATACCACGATAAAATCTTCAAGTGGAACCATGGATGTTTCAGTTTTTGTTTCAACTTCAGATCCTGTTTCTGTTTCATATTCCCAGTCACTTTCATCCTCTTTTTGGCTCTTAGCTTTTTCAAGAGTACCCAATGTGTATAATTGCACACTTGGTTCTCTAACATTTCTAACTGAGGTTTGTTTGGAGACTTGTGAATCCTCACAGTCGTGTTCTATGTAGCACTTGATATCTTGGTACAACCCATGTTTAGAGCAAGTGCTGATGCTATGCTGGCTTCACCATGAGAGAAGAGAACTCCAATTGAGGTTGTGAGAGACTGCTTTAATTTCGTAAGGGATTCATCGAATTCCTCACATGCTTTTTCAACTGCATAATTCGTGCAATCTGTCTCTAATGACTCTTCTATAGAGAGTACTTCTTCCTCTTGAAAGGGGAAGCGATACTCATCTGGTTCTTGTATTTTGGTTGTTTTTTTAGGATTGGCATTATGAGGTTCAATCACAACCGGTGATCTTGTATGACACTCAACAATGCTAAGCATACTCTCCTGAGCTTGCTTTTTTGCATTCCACATCTGTCATGTGATCATGTCTTTTATTTGGGGTGGTTGGGCGGGTTCTAGTTTCTTGATTGGTATATTTGGTGCACTGAGTGGTGCTGAATCAGAACTTGTTTATCCTCACTTAGCGACATACTAGAACTTGTTTCATCTTCTGACTTTGTTTGGACTGTCAGGATTTCATCATGTTTTTCCATGCAACGAGAATGAACTTTCTTTTTTGGTTTTTTGTTTACTGTCTTACCCATGGGTTTTGTGGTTTGAGTGGTAGCCTATGAGGTGGATGCTTCCGCATCATGTGTAGCTTTTGCCTCATTTGGGTTTATGTTCCCAGCAGGCTCCTTTTCTCTGTCCTTTAATTCAACCTTGGTGTCGACAATTTGTTGCCCCTTGTTTTTCTTGGGTTTAGAAGGTTTTACTTTCTCTTTTGGTTTCTACTTTAAAGCATGTTCTTCTACCCATTTCTTAAGAATTGTATTTTATGAGATAGGTTGCAGTGAAGCAACTAGCCTTCGGCAATCTTGGAATATGTGATTGATGCCACATCGTTCACATAGGCGTTACAAGGTGTCAGTGATTATGGGCATGGAAGTATTCCAAAATGTGCACTCTGCCACCTTGTGCGGTCCACGACAATAGAAACACTGAAGTGCTTAGCTGTTTTTCCTGAAATTTCTACCCTTTGGACTGTTCTGTTTGTTGGTGCAAAGGAGATGGAGGTTTTGAGTTAATTGTAGAAGAATTGGGACATTGGGATGTGTTGTGACTAAAGGTTTTGCAATATATGCAATACAGAAAAATAGGCGCTTTGTACGCACAATGGAAATTGGGATGGTCATAGTGATTGCACTGGACACAAGGCATTTCACTCATCACTTGGAGAGGCATTAAGGATGTTTGGTTTTGGAGGAGCTTATCCTCTCCTAGAGATGTCGGTTGTATATTTTTAAGCAAGGCTGCATAGAATTCAAGGAATGACAATTCCGAGATCAATTTTTCTTTAGCCATTGCTTCACTTGGTTTAGATGAGGAACATCTCGTATCGTGATCATCTAAACATTTTTCTTTAGCCATTGCTTCACTTGGTTTAGATAAGGAACATCTCGTATCGTGATCATCTAAACATATTTCTTCTTTACAACATTGATCAAATGTTTTCGGATTGGATACAAAGATTAAGTTGTGTAAGCTGTTATTCTTTAAGCCCATCATGAAACATGTCTTCAATTGAGAATCGTTTAATTTTTTCCATGCCTCACATCGTGAGTCCAAGAGTTTTATCCAAAGGATAAAGTCTCTAATGATTTCGTTTGGTTTATGCTCAACTGAATAGAGTTCTCTTGTTACACTCCACCAATCACCTTATCTTGAAAAGCCATGGATAAAGGTTGTTTTCAAGGTCCTAAAGTTTGTCTTGATCATAGGCATCAATGTGATGAACCATCGGCTAGCCTTTCCCACTAAGCATAGGTTTAACGCATGTACCTTGGTGGGGCAGTTTGGATTTCCAAAGGCTTCGCATCATTGTTCAAACATTTGTATGAATTGAACAGGATCAATTGTTCCATCATATTTGGCCATGATTTTGGAAATCTGTACGACCATATTTTTGTATGTCACTGAGGCCGTGTGTGGGTGCTAATGTGGGTAGGGACTCACATAGTCCTTGGGCAACCCCCCTTCCTAGATTAGTCAATATGTCCAAGGTATGAGCATCTAGGGGTTGAAGAGGGTTGGTACCTATAGGATTTGTGGGAATGTTAGGCAAAGGACCAAATCCCGATGGGATTGAAGTGACAGGGGATGTAAAACCCGATGACATGCTTGTTGTTGGCATGGCAAATGGTATTGGGAGTTGCAGTTGGGGCATGGATCTCAATGGCTCGAAGATGTCAGCCATTGGGTTTAGTCAAGGTGTCGGCCCATGTAGTCCCTCTATCGTCGCCATGTCTTGACGCTGCCAATTGCTCCTTTAATGATCAAGTACAATTTTTCTTTTTTTTTCTTTTTAGGTTTTCTTACACTCCGTTATAGCCTCACGAGGCCTGGTGTATCTATAGGATTTGTGAGAATGTTAGGCAAAGGACCAAATCCCGGTGGGATTGAAGTGAGAGGGGATGTAAAGCCCGATGACATGCTTGTTGTTGGCATGGCAAATGGTATTGGGAGTTGCAGTTGGGGCATCGATCTCAATGGCTCGAAGATGTCAGCCATTGGGTTTAGTGAGGGTGTCAGCCCACGTAGTCCCTCTATCGTCGTCGCCATGTCTTGACGTTGCCAATTGTTCCTTTAATGATCAAGTACAATTTTTATTTTTTTTGCTTTTTAGGTTTTCTTACAGTCTCAGGAGGCTTGGTGTACCCTTCCTTAGGTCAAAAAAGTGTCTGTTTACCGTAATTAGCTTAGGCGTTGCACGTGAATGACCTTAGACATTTTTTCAAAAAACGTACATGCTAGTAGCATCCCAAATGGAAGAGAAGGTCTCAAAACTTGTTTTCCATTACTGTCTCAAGATTAATTTTTTTTCATGAAGAATTTTTCATGTTTAGTAGCCTATTTTTGAATGTGTTCCAAAAGGAATTTGGAAAAACTCTGTTGAGAGAGTTGTATTTTTGGAGTACTACAACTTTGTCTCTCTGGTTTTTTCATGATTTTGTTGTTTAGACCCTCAAAAAGTAGCCCGAATATGATTCGCAATTATTTTCACGCTGTTTGAGGCGATTTATAGTGCTTTAAGGATTGTTTTTTGCCTCGATTACCGAGTCAAACTTTGAGGCTGCTTGTCGAAGGCCAAAATGATGGATTTTCTCTCGGATGCTCAAGACCAATTTTAAAGAGCTCGATGTTGGCTTTTCGACGAGCACTAGAGCGTGTTCATCGGGTTCACTGTTTAGGAGATACGAGTCTCCAAACAAGGCCTTTTTTTTGCCAACAGAACCCCTGCACAACGTGAACCAATAGGGTGCAGCTCACCACGTGAAATTGACTTCATGGATTTTATCAAATTTGTTTTTTTTTCCACGACGGCTGTTTCACGACATGAAATTGTAGGTACAATTCATGCTTGAAATCTTAGCGCATGAAAATGTCCGATTTTTTTTTTCAAAGACTGTTTCATGGCGTGAAAGTCCAGGAATGGTTCACGGCGTGAAACACGTGGCTCAGAGGAAAAGAAAAGTATTTTTTGGGTTTTTTTTTCATGGGGATTATTTCATGGTGTGAAAGTTCAGGAATGGTTCACAGCGTGAAACACGTGGCTAACGGAATTTTTTTTAATTTTTTTAAAGTCCAGTGATAAATTTGAATTTCCTTATTTGGGGGGGATATTTTTTTATTAGGGAGATATTGGCATTTTCCCAAAAAGGCAAGTGAGAATAAAAAAAAGTCAACCCTTTTATGACACCCCCTTACACCCTTCATAAATGACTCCCAAAATGGACAATTTGACAACTCATTGGCATCTTCTCGTTCAATGTTCATTAGCCTTAATAAGTTATGTAAAATAGTGATTAAAAATTAATCAAAGATTAATCCTCCCACTAATCTTTTTCTCTTTTAGACTAAACGAGGGCTCTAACTAACCACTGATCACTAATTAATTCACACCATTGAGCACATCATTAGATAGGGCATGGAATTGCTAAGCTATGTGCATCAACTAATGTGTAGATTAATGTATAATTAGAGATTAATTAAACTCTTAATTCTAATCTCCTCTCTTTATGCAAAAGAGAGCCAATTCCTCCAATTAATGAAGAAATTGATGCAATTAGATGTTTTGATGCATCTAGATGCTCCCAAAACACCCAAAAACACTAATTTTGACCTCTCACATGATCAAATTTGACCCCACAAAACACATTTCCTATATTTTTGCCTCTTGAACTAGATTAATCACCCCTTAATGATGAAAACTAGTCGATTAAGGAAGATTAATCATTTTCAAGGATTTTTTGATGGTTTTGAGGAAATTTTTAAAGGATTAAGCTATTCCTAATGCTTGCTAACACTCTAATGCATACAAATAAAAAAACATACAAATCGATAAAAAATTAATGATTCTAGCTCTATGTTTAACTCTAAAGAAAGCTTAAAATTGCATTGTATTGCATTGTTTGATGCAATGGATGCAAACTAAACCTAGTACACTCTATGTGTAAGCCCTAGGAACATTAGATACCACATTATCAACAACAAAAACAACAACTTAAGCTAAAAATTAAGCAAAAAACATTCTTTATAAACAAAAAGAGAGAGCTATTCCTCACAAAATCATACACTAATCTCCATCAAATCTACATCTTTTTTATGGAAAACCATTAATAAAGACAATGGGCAATGGGTAATGCGTAGATTAGAGAAAAACGATGGAAAAATCCAAGGGATGATTCCTTGACAACAGCATCAAAAATGTTATGGCTCACCCTAACCCTCCTTCTTAAAACACATCCTTGGAAAGATCCCCATTGCAACTGTCGTGAGAGGATCTTTCCAATGTCCGAGCTCATAACCCTCGAGGTCTCCAAGCTCTATAATTCATTGAGAAGCAATTCCACCACATCTCCCGCGAGCATTGTCACACCGCTACGTTGCACTACATGTACTCGTTCCTCCTCTCACCTCACATCACTCACACACACTCACTAGCATGCATTACAGAGAGAGATTAGCGAGAGCAAGACTCTATTGCACACTGGGAGAATCATGTGTACTATGAGAGATACTTATATACATGGCCATAAGTGTTCACGCTCACTTAAACTGTTGGCTGGCCAGGCACTTTAGGCCCATAAGAGGCCTAATGCTATTACAATGACTGCTCTCATAATATATCCATGAAGTACATCACCACTTAAGACTTCATCCTAACTTACTACCACATGCTCTTGAAGCGAGAATCACCATAAGTATTACATAGGACCATTACGTGCGCCCGTCCAAGTTGTAGATTTGGACACCATTGCTTTATATCTTGTATGTATGATCTTTTGGTGTATCCACCTTGATTCCTTGATATAAGATGATGGTCACGGTAGTATCTCTTGTTAACCCTAAGAATGAGTTAAGAAACTGCCAAGCCACCTTGCGGTTTCATGCCCCAAAACTATTGGATGATGAATGCTGAGCCACATGCTCTTGTCTTAAAAGCATGAGGTACGGATTGGGAAAATCATGAAGCACCAAAACACAATGGATTTCTCAATGGCTAACCTAACACAAGAAATGGGAATTCTACACTTGGAAAGAGGACGAGTTTTACCAACTTTTCTTAGGGCCAAATTGCAAAGAGGCCTAGAGGAAACTCTGAGAACATTGCCCCCTAACACCTATCACCTGCTCGGACATATGGCACTCCTATGCACACTCCCTCTACTATCATATCCCCCATCAACCACCTCTACCCCCACCACCAAATCCCCACACCACCTCCACCTTCTTCACAAAGGGCATGGTCCTCGAGGCCATTCATAGACTATATGAGGGACATACTACCGACTATGATACCTTGGCACCCCTACTAGCCTGCATGCTCAATAGAGCCCTTTGTGAAGAATTTCCACCCTCTTGGTCCACCAACACCATCACCCCCATCCTCAAAGCCGGAGATCCACTTGATCCTAATAATTACAGGATGATCATGATTGGCCACACATTGGCCAAACTCTATGGATCGATGCTAGAGGTGGAGCTCAATTCATTTGCAGAGAGACAAGGATGCATTTCAGAGGAGCTACTCTACCCTTGACCACATTTTCACCCTCTATGCCATCATCGAGGAGGGTAGGGCACGACATCAGAGGATTTACTACTGCTATTGCTTTGTGGATTTCCGCAAAGCTTTTGATACTATACCCCAAGCCCGCCTCCTACACCGTCTATAGGAGATAGGCATTCCATCTGACATGATTTGGAGCATCATCGCCCTCTATGAGTCTGTTCACCGGACGAGTAAGAACCCCATGAGGTACATCATAAGAGATTTTCAGCACTATTGGGTGAAATAGGGCTGCCCTCTATCACCCACTCTTTTTAGCCTCTACATTGATGAGATCTCAAGCTTCATTGACAGATTAGGCGGGGCTGGTCCCACACTGGCATGCATATTGATCCCCATACATTGTCCTCATCTCAGATTCAGCCAAGGGGTTTTAGAGACAGTTTGATGCCTTATAGGACTTCTGCACTCAACAGGACCTCTCTGTTAACCTTAGTAAAACCAAGGTAATGGTCTTCAATACTTTTCACCCCTTCACATCCAGATTGAGCTTCACATATAGAGGGGATCCTATGGAGATTATCTCATCCTATGTCTACCTTGGTGTCACTTTTAGTGGTCCAATGTTTCCCACATAGCACATGCCAGAGTGACACGGGGATATGCAGACTTGAGCTTACTTGAGCGGCAGTGCTTCGAGGCACATTTCCTAGAGCCCAAGATGAAGGGTTGGCTTTTTGATATCCTCATCACACCAGCCTTGATGTATGGAGAAACCTTTTAGGGGCCAAATTTATCCAATGAGGATTGGTAGCAAGTTGAGAGGCCCCGAAGTCATGATGTTCTCAGATATGATCCGTAAACAAACCATCAATCCCACACCAGCCTTGATGTATGGAGAAACCTTTTAGGGGCCAAATTTATCCAATGAGGATTGGTAGCAAGTTGAGAGGCCCCGAAGTCATGATGTTCTCAGATATGATCCGTAAACAAACCATCAATCCCACACCAGATTATCTAGCCAGAGTTTATTGTAGCCTCAATGGTAGTGGATACACACTTCCAGAAAGTTACATACCTCCATCACATCAGTCACATGGATCCCCACATGTACCCATCATGGAGTCCTTGAGACAGCTAGAACTTGAGGGCCACTCTGAAGTATGGTATGCATTAGTTTCCACTTGGTTATCAGTATATGGGATCCGCATGGATTGCTTACCACCCCTTCAATACAGTTTGGACTCCCCTTTTCTCTGGCTCTCTCATGAGGATACCAACTTGGTTATCTGGTTAGATCTTCTCAACCTCTACCCATTGCACATGGATCACACCTCCGAAGCTCCCAACATTATTGTATCATGGGATCCATGTTAGAGAGTGAGTTAGAGAGTGCCCGGCATACTATGAGATCTGTAGGAGGTTTCACTGTTTGTTTTTTTGTGAGGGATTTGGTCCCTCTCCAGGATCATTGACTTCCCAGACCAGCGTTGCCTAGGCCTCTTCCTGCTTGAGCTCCATAGACACAGGGACACTTCCTTGAGAGAGCTTTGGCCCTAGCCACCCCACCCCCTCCCTTGCCAGCACAACTAACCATCATCACCAGTTTCTTCCAGACCTAGGAGGTGGACATCGATACAGTACATCTTGTGGACCCACCTCAAGCTGCTCTAAACCCACCTCACCTGAGAGGAGTTACCTTGGATTGGGCCTCCGCATTACAACGTGCCCAATGCCCGTGGCGGTTGGCCATGATCCCCTCATCCAACTTCAGATTGAGGACATGCTCCACTGCCATTGAGCTACCTTTCCACATGACATCGCAAAGGCATACTCATTAGCCCCATGCTTGATATTTTGGAGAGTGGTATACCATCTACTGTGGGGATTGATCTCACGTTTCTATGTTCTTAGCATTCATGATGAGTTTCCATGGACAGTTTTGTATCACCCTAGTGAGATAGATATGTTTATACTTTGTTTCTATTTTATTTTCCATTCCATGATGAGATATGCCATGGACATTATGGTATCACTTTGGTCTCATAGGCCCAATGGGTCTTTATATAGTAGACTCTTAATATATCTTTCTTTCTAACTCTTTCTCTAACTCACTCACTTACTCTTTCTCTCTCTCTCTCTCTCTCTCTCTCTCTCTCTCTCTCTCTCTCTCTCTCGGACTAGCTAGCTCTCTCTGGAACTCTCTCTAACACACTCCTCTCTCTTTCTCTCTCTCACTCTCTCTCTAACTCTATCTAACTCCCTCTAGTTCTCCACACACACACTCTCTCCCCCCCTCTATCTCTTCTCTAACACACTCTCTCTCTTTTCTAACACACACTCTCTCTCTCTCTCTCTCTTCAACTCTCTTACTCTCTCTAACCCTCATTCTCTCTTTCTCACTCTTTCTAACTCTCTCTAATGGTCTCTCTCTTTAACTTTCTTACTCTATCTATTTCTCTCTCTCTCTCTCTCTCTCTCTCTCTCTCTCTCTCTCTCTCTCTCTCTCTCTCTCTCTCTCTCTCTCTCTCTTCAACTCTCTTTTCTAACACACACTCTCTCTCTTTCTAACTCTCTCTCTCTCTCTCTCTCTCTCTCTCTCTCTCTCTTCAACTCTCTACTCTCTCTAACCCTCATTCTCTCTTTCTCACTCTTTCTAACTCTCTCTAATGGTCTCTCTCTTTCTAACCCTCATTCTCTCTTTCTCACTCTTTCTAACTCTCTCTAATGGTCTCTCTCTTTAACTCTCTCTCTCTCTCTCTCTCTCTCTCTCTCTCTCTCTACCTTTCTCTAACTCACTCATTAACTCTCTCTCTCTCTCTCTCTCTCTCTCTCTCTCTCTCTCCCCCTCACTCTCACGAACTCTATCTCTACCTCTCTCTTTTACTCTAACTCTCTCTATATATCTCTTTAGCTCTGTACCTCTCTAACTCTCTCTATATATCTCTTTAGCTCTGTACCTCTCTCTCTCTCTATCTCTCTCTCTCATTCTTTAACTCTCTCAATCTCTCTTACTCTCTCTCTCTCTCTCTCTCTCTCTCTCTCTCTCTCTCTCTCTCTATTACTCACACTCTCTCTAACTCTCTTTCTAATTCTCTTCTAACCCTCTCTAACCCCCCCTCTCTCTCTCTCTCTTTCTAACTCTCTCTTTCTAATTCTCTCTTTCTAACCCCCCCCCTCTCTCTCTCTCTCTCTCTCTCTCTCTCTCTCTCTCTCTCTCTAACTCTCTCAGTCTCTCTTACTCTCTCCTCTTAAACTGGCCAACTCACTCTCTAACTCTCTCTATTTCTCTCAAAGTGGCACTCTCTCTCTATTTCTCTCAAACATGCCAACTCTCTCTCTCTCTCTCTCTCTCTCTCTCTCTCTCTCTCTCTCTCTAACTCTCTGAATCTCTCTTACTCTCTCTACATCTCTATATTTCTCTTGAACTAACCAACTCTCTCTATTTCTCTCGAACTAGCCAACTCTCTCTCTTTCTCTCTCTCTCTCTCTCTCTCTCTCTCTCTCTCTCTCTCTCTCTCTCTCTCTCACTGGCTCTTTCTCTCTCTCCCTCTCTCTCTATTTATCTCGAATTGGCCAACTCTCTCTAGCACACACACACACACACTCTCTCCCTCTCTCTCTAACTCTTACTCTATTTATCTCGAACTGGCCAACTATCTCTAGCACACACATACACACACTCTCTTCCTCTCTTTCTAACACTTTCTCTCAAATTCTCTCTCTTCCACTCCCTCAAGCTCTCTTACTCTCTCTAACTCTCTCTATTTCACTCGAAATGGACGACTATATCTATAACTCTCGCTAACAGTCTCTCTCTCTCTCTCTCTCTCTCTCTCTCTCTCTCTCTACCACTCAATCTCTGTGTCTCTAACCCTCTCTCTCTCTCTCTAACTCTATAACTCTCTCTCTACCTCACTCATTCTCTCTCTCTCTCTAACCTCCTCATTTTATAACTCTCTTAACTCCCTGTGTGTGTGTTAACTCGTGGGTTAACATTGAGCTTTATTGTCCACTCTAGGTGCATGTGCATGTGCACATGATTTGTTCACACCTAGGCTGAAATTGAACTTTATTGTCCACTCTAAGTGCATGTGCACATGATTTGTTCACATTGTATTATTCATTTGATGCACATATTATGTGGTTTACACCTTAAGCATGAGAGTGATTGGGTTTAGCCACACCTCATTGGTTGTTGTAATCTATGAAATCTCACCCATGCTTGACATGTGGCATTGTATTTTCTATATAATGAAGGCATGGGTGAGGGAGAGCTCATTCCCCTCTACCCATGAGTTGGAATCCACTGTTGTGTCTTTCCTTGAATGAGAGTGTGCGCTTGATCTTGTGCAAAGTCTCCTCTTGTTCCCCTTGCCCTTTTGGTAGTGCTTGTGTGAGAGTGTTGGTGTGAGTGAGAGTGAGATATCTCTTGCCTTCTAACTCTTGCCATGTCTTGCTAGTGAGAGGTGCCAGGTTGTGTTGTAAGAGGGAGGTTTATGTGCTTGAGGGTTTGCATCTTGCTTGGAAGAAGATGGGGAGAGTGTCACCTTTCTTGGGTTCCTTACATGTAGAGTGGTGAGAGCACTCTTATGTGTGAGTGAGCCCTTAACCTTATCTTTGGGATTGTTCATGGTAGTGAGTGGAGAGAGGGCTATTAAGGGATGTGTGTTCTATGGTTGCTTATTCTTTTGTTCATTTGATTCATAAGGGTGTTAGGTAGTTTAGATTTTCTCCAATCCTCTCTCTCTCTCTCTCTTCATCCTCATTCCCTAGAGCTTGTGTGAGAGGCAAGCATTTGGGGCCCGAGCCTCCTATGCGCCTTCTAATGCGTGCAAACACCTGGGAGCACAAAAGGCTACACAATATAGTATTAGTATAGTAGTATAGTTTAGAAGGTAGTAGTCACTAATATATAACTTTATCAAACACTCTCTAACTAACTCTCCCTCCCTCCCTCTCTTCCTCTCTCTAAATCTATGTAACTCTCTATAACTCTCTCTTTACCTCTCACTCTAACTCACTCTCTATATAACTCTCTCTCTCTTTACTCTCTATCTCACTCTCTCTACTCACTCTCTCTCTAACTCACTCTCTCTCTTTAACTCTCTCTCTCTCTCTCTCTCTCTCTCTCTCTCAAGCTCTCTTGCTCTTTTTTATCAAGCTCTCTTATTCTCTCTAACTCTCAAGCTCTCTTACTCTTTAACTTTATCAAGCTCTCTTATTCCTCTCTAACTCTCTCTATTTCTCTCCAACTGGCCAACTCTCTCTCTCTCTCTCTCTCTCTCTCTCTCTCTCTCTCTCCAACTCTATTTCTCTCTCTTTCTAGTAACTCTTCCTCTCTCTATTTTCTCGAACTAGCCAACTCTCTCTAGCAGTCTCTCTCTCTCTATCTCTCTAACACACACACACACACTCTCTCTCTCTCTCTCTCTCTTTAACTCTATGTAACCCTCTCTCTCTACCTCACTCTCTTTCTCTCTCTCACTCTCTAACCTTTAACTCTCATTCTCTCTCTCTCTAACCCTCTAACTCCCAAATAAGATATATATATATATATATATATATATATCTTATATACATATATATAAAAGATAAATATATATATTTTTAGTACTAGTCACTAGTATAGTACTATGGTATAGAAGAGTAGTAACTCTCTCTAACTAACTCTCCCTCTCAAACTCTCTATCTCACTCTCTTTCTTTCTCTAAATCTATTAAACTCTTTATAATTCTCTCTCTCTACTCTCACTCTATCTCACTCTCTCTCTCTCTTTCTCTCTCTCTCTCTCTCTCTCTCTAACTCTCTCAATCTCTCTTACTCTCTCTAATTGTCTCTATTTCTCTCAAATTGGCCAACTCTTTCTCTGATTCTCTCTCTCTCTCTCTCTCTCTCTCTCTCTCTCTCTCTCTCTCTCTCTCTCTCTCTCTCTATCATTCTCTCTTTCTAACTCTCTCTCTCTCTCTCTCTCACTCTCTCTCTAACTCTCTCTTTAACTCTCTCTATTCTCTAACTAGCCAATTGTCTCTAACACGCTCTCTCTCTTTCTCTTTTTCTCTCTCTAAGACTCACTTTCTCTC
>NC_141046.1:26484227-26506727 GCF_041138505.1 Cibotium barometz | reverse complement strand
ATTTTACACAATTGTTGATGCACAAAGATTAGCATTCCCTTGCTCTATCTAATGATGTGCTCAATTGTGTGAATTAATTAGGGATTAGTGGTTAATTAGAGTCTTTAATTAGTTTAAAAGAGGGAAAGATTAGTAAAAGGATTAATCTTAGATTAATTCTCAATTACTTTTTTTACATAACTCATTAAGGCTAATGAGCATTCAATGAGTAGATGCTCATGAGTTATCAATTTGTCCATTTTCAGGATCATTTGAAGGGTGTAAGGGTGTCATTACCCACTTGCCTTTTTGGAAAATGCCCATATCCCTTTCATTTTACATTCAAAAAATATTCCCCCCCAAAAAGAAAAATTTGTATTTCCCACTAGACTCCCAAAAAATAAATAATTAATTAATTAATTAGAAAAAATTTCGACCGTGAAAGACAATTCTGGTGAAAAATTTTTGTTCGTGAAAGGAAAATCTGGCAAAAATTCCGGCCATGAAAAACAATTTCGGTGAAAATTCCGACCGTGAAAGACAATTCGAGCGAAAAATTCTCGCCGTGAAAGACAAATCCGGCCAAAAATTCCGGTCATGAAAGGAAAATCTAGCGAAAAATTCCAGGTGTAAAAGACAAATCCGGCCAAAATTTCCGATTGTGAAAGGAAAATTCAAGGAAAAATTCCGGCTGTGAAAGGAAATTTTGACAAAAATTTCGACTGTGAGAGAAATTTGGCCAAAAATTTCGGCCGAGAAAGGAAAATCCGACAAAAACCTCCTACCGTTGAAAGACAATTCCGGTGAAAAATCCTGGCCGTGAAAGAAAAATCCGGCAAAATAGTCTGGCCGTGATGAAATCCGGCAAACAATTTTGGCCATGAAAGGCAATTCCGGCGAAAAATTCCGGCCGTGAAAGGCAATTTCGATGAAAAATTCCAGCCGTGAAAGGCAATTCTGATGAAAAATCCCGGCCGTGAAAAGGTCTGGCGTGAAAGTTTGGCCGTATTTTTTAAAAAGAAATTAAAAAAATAAAAGTTAAAAAAATATAAATTTAATATTCTGTGGAGTTCGGTTCACGGCGTGAAAACCTTAGTGTTTCACGGCATGAAACCCTAGAGTTTCATGCGCAAAAAATAATATTCAAAATTTAATATTCTGTGAGTCCGGTTCACGATGTTTCATGGCGTGAAAACCTAGAGTTTCACGTGCAAAAAATAAAATAAAATCAAAATTTAATATTCTGAGGAGTCTAGTTCACGGCGTGGACTCTGGAAACTACCCTTGTTTGGTGGAGGCCCATATCTCATAAACCATATATCCGATGAAGGCGCTATAGGTAGGGCTCATCGAAAAGGTAGGGCTCATCGAAAAGCTGACATCGAGTTCTTTGACTTTGGACATGTCGTCCAAAGTCTAAATCGACCATTTTGGCCTTTGACTAGCAGCCTCAAAATTCAACCCGAAAATCAAGGCAAAAAACAGCCCAAAATCACAAAAATAGCGTGAAAACGACGACGAGCCATATTTGGGCTACTTTTTGAGGGTCTAAACGACAAAATCACAGACGACTCAGGGAAACAAAGTTGTAGTACTCTAAAAATACCACAACTCTCTCATACAGAGTTTTTCAAAATTTCTTTTGCAACACCCTCAAAAACGTGGTGCGAAACAGGGGGAAATTTCTCAGAATTGTTTTTTGTCTTGAGACAGTGATGGAAAATAGGTTTTAGGACCTCCCCTTCCATTTGGGAAGTTCCTAGCATACGCTTTTTCCAAAAAAATATCTCTAAGAGGTCGTTCATGTACGTATACTACCTAAGCTAATTAGGGCGAATGGACACCCATTTGATCCAACAAAGAGTATGCCAAGCCTCTTGACGTTGTAACGGGATGTGGAAAAGTATAAAAAGCATTTAAAAAAACTTAAATTGATTAAAGAGCATTTAGGCACTCAGACATGGCCACGATAGAGGAAGTGTCAGGGATCACACAAGGACTAAACCCAATGGCTGACATCTTCGAGCCATTGAGATATATGCCGCAAATTCACCTCCCAATGCCATTGGCCATGCTTATAACAAGCATGTCATCGGGTTTTACACCCCCTATAACTTCGATCCCACCGGGCTTTGGTCCCTTGCCTAACATTCCCGCAAATCCTCTAAATACCAACCCTTTCCTGGATGCCCACACCTTGGACATACTAACTAGTCTAGGAAGGGGGTGGCCCAAGGACTCACGCAGTCTCTTCCAACAAGAGCACTCACATTCACATACGGCCTCAATGACTCATAGAGAAATACGGCCATACAAATTTCAAAAATTATGGGCAAATATGACGGAACAATAGACCCTGTTCAATTCATTCAAATGTTTGAGCAAAGATGTGAAGCCTTTGGAAATCCGAACTGCCCCACTAAGGTACATACATTGAACTTATGCTTATAGATACATGGCTTTTCTAGAAAAGGTGATCGGTGGAGTGTAGTGACAGAACTCTATTCAATTGAGCATCAACCAAATGAATCCATTAGAGATTTTATCCTTAGGATAAAGCTCTTAGACTCACGTTGTGAGTCATGGAAAAAATTAAACGGTGTTTAATTGAAGAGATGTTTCATGATGGGCTTAAAAATAACAGCTTACACAACTTGATCATTGTAACCAATCCGGAAACATTGATCAATGTTGCAAAGAAGCAATACGTTTAGATGACAACATGCTAGAAGATGATCATGCTACGAGGTGTTCCTCATCTAAACCAAGTGAAGCAATGACAAAAGAAAGATTGATCTCGGAATTGACATTCCCAAAATTTTATGCAGCCTTACTTAAAACCTAGCAGCCAACATCTCTAAGAGAGGATGAAAACCTTCAAAACATCCTTAATGCTTCTAAAAGTGAGAAACGAAATGCCTTGTGTTGAGTGCAATCACTACGATCATCCCAATCCTCATTGTGCATATACAAGGTACCTATTCTTCTATACTACATATATTGTAAAACCTTTGACCATGATACTAAAAAATGTCCCGCTTCATCCACAAGGGACTCAAAACCTCCATCTCCCGTGCACCAAATAGAAACAATCCAAGGAGTAGAAACTCCTCAAGAGGCAGTTAATCAAACACTTCAGTGTTTCTATTGTCATGGACCTCACAAGGTGGCAGACTGCATAGTTTGGAATACTTCCATGCCCATAGTCACTAACACCTTGCGACCAATGTGTGAACGATGTGGCATTGATCACATGTTCCAAGATTTCCCCAAGACGAGTTGCATCAATGCAGCTTGTCTCACAAAATACAACTCTTAACATCTTAAGTGTACAAAATGGGTAATTTTCCACAATGCCATTGAATGTGCTTACACGTTTAAAAGCCAAGGCACGACAAACAGTCAAAAAGAATGTAAAAGACAATACCTCAACATGGGTAGAAGAACATGCTTTAAAATAGAACCCAAAAGAAAAAACAAAACCTTATAAAACAAGGAAAAACAAAGGACAACAAACTGTCAAAACCAAGGTCAAATTAAAAGATAGGGAAAAGGAGTCTATAAAGGACATAAAGCCAAAAAGGGACATAAACATGAAAAAGTCCAAAGCTATACATGATGCAAAAGCATCCACATCAAAGACCACCACATAAACCTCAACACCCATATATGCGACACAGAATACAAAAACCCAAAAGAAAATTCGATCTCGTCGCATGGGTAAACATAATGAAAAGCTAACAAACCAAAGAAAGTTAGAGAATGAAACAAGTTCTAATACATCACTAAGTGAGGATGAAACAAGTTCTTACTCTTCACTCAGTGCACCACATAGACTCAGTGTTGTGGGAAGCCCATTGCGGAGTCACTGGTGGGCATTTCTTAGGAAAAATCAACGAAGAAGGTCTTACAAAGTGGATTATGGTGGCCGTCTGTTCATGCGGATGCACAGCAGTTTGTGCGGCAATACGATGTTTGTCAAAGCACATGGGACAACCATCCCAGCGGGATTGAATGCCTCTCCATCAGATTCTTCCTTTGGAACCATTTTAGAAAGGGGTCTGGATTTTATAGGCCCAATCAAACCTGCAGCGGCTCTAACCAGGAACATGTATATTCTTACTACCATGGATTACTGTACGAAGTGGGTAGAAGCATGGGCTTTGCGAGATAATACTGCGCTCTCTATGGCAAAGTGTCTCTTTAAGGATGTTTTTACCAGGTTTGGCTGTCCAATGGAGTTGGTCAGTGATCGGGGTAGTCATTTTATTAATAAAGTCATCAAACAAATGACGGGGTTTTACTTTGTGCTGCATCGCAAATCATCCCCGTATTACCCTCAGCCCAATGGGTAGGCAAAATCTTCCAATAAGCAAATAATCTGCATTTTGACTAAAGTGGTAAGTCTTCATCGGACAGATTGGGATGTGAAGCTGCCAACGGCACTTTGGGCTTACCGCACAGCGTTTAAAGTGGCAACTGGGATGACACCATTCAAACTTGCTTTTGGCATGGAGGCCATCACACCAGCCGAATTTGTGGTTCCCAGTTTGCGCCTTGCAGTTACGAACATATTGCTGCCAAAGGATTCATTGGCATACAGAATGGAGGTCATCCAGGAATTAGATGAAGAGAGGATGAAAAGCTTTTATTGGGCATAGGAAATTCAAAGTCGCAGAAAGTGGCAAGTGGATCGGCATTTGAAGAAGAAATTTTTTCAAAGAGGGCAATTAGTGCTAGTGTTTTCTTCACGCATGTTCAAGAAACCCATAAAACTGAAGGTGAGGTGGACCGGGCCGTTTTGGGTGTATGCTTCTTGCGGTCCCACTTCTTATTTCCTCGCAAATCTTCATGGGGAAGTTCTTTCTTCTCCGATCAATGGGTTACGGATGCATCATTACTTTCCGACGGTTCCTCTTCAATGCCCTTTTTCGGTTTTTGAGGAGAATACACTTTCTTTCATGATGGTTTCAGTCATTCCACATCAAGGGCAGCTTTCGTCAATTTATTTTTCTTGGTTTTTTCCAGGTGTCATACCTACATGCATCGAAAAGCGGTCGTTGTTTTACATGCACAAACTCCCTCCTTTTTGTGGAGGAAAAGCATTCTATTTTTGCTCTTACTTTTTTGCTTGCCTTCTGCTCTTCTTCCTTGCGCTCTTTTCTTTTGCAGCAGCCATGACTGCTTCTCTTGCGCAGTTTTTGTTGGTCACGCCGATCATGCATCTCGAGTGGCCTGCTACTATTGATGCATGGCTCACCGACAAGCGCATCCGCGTTTACTCCAACTTCCATTGGGAGCATGTGCAGGTACACCCACAGTCATTGCCTTTGCTATGACAATTAGCTGATGGCGATATGGTGGCTCTACAGGATGCAGCGGTGGAGCTCACAGTGGAATACATTCAGCAGAAGCTACACTTGCCTGCCAGACGGAATAGCTCCCAGCAAAACGGTGGCAGTCCTCGCAACCGAGATGGAGGCAGAGTTTGATCCTAAAATCAGTGGGGAGTATAAACTCTCAAGATGCACTGATTTGGTATCCAAAGAGTGCTACAGATGGTTTTTAGAAGCCATTTGGCTGCAGGCAAAGACTTATACAATGTCAATCAAGGTGAAACAACTGATCAAAACTTCTGAGTTCGGGCCTGTTTCTTGGTGTTCTGAAGGATCGAATTCAATTTGAGGCCCAGCGGGTCTATTCTCAGGTGCAGAAAGGCTAGGTAGTACACTTAAAGGTGGGTCAAATATTGCAGATCTTGTTCCCTCTACCCGCCAATTTTTTGGTTTCTCTTCAGCCTTCATGTCATTTTTTGGCTCCATTATCTACCAGTGCTTCAGTCAACAGTCATTGTTTTCGATGGGGTACTAGTGGTGGCCAGTAGCAGTTCTAGAGGCCAAAAGCGGGCTAGTGATACCAAACGGGGTGAAGTCACTGTTTCTGTTATTGCGACTGTGCCGGTGGGTACCCCTATGCACCCTTTGGTCGCAATGTCACTAGAGGGGATTTCTGCTTTACACCGGTGGCGCCAACAGATTCAGGAGCAGTCACTGGTGTGCACAGCTTCGGTCATTGTGCCAGCTACTATTAACCTTTCAGTACCGACGCCTGCGGGCGGCAATTGAACAGCTCACAGCGCCGGTGGTTTCAGTTTTCGGGGTGGGTACCATAGTCTTGACTGATGCGGTAGTGACCCACAGATCTTCAGATGGAGATGTGGAACATTCACCTTAAAAGATTGATGTGAGCCAGTAGACAATTTATTTGTAACATTCTTTAAAGACATGTCCACTACATTTTTAAGTAGTGAAGGTTTGTAATATTTCTTATCAAACTAATTGAAATGTTTTTTGAATTCAGAGACTGATAATTCTAGACGTACATGGTATGCTTCTCAAAAGGAAATCTGTTCCTTTCACTATTAGCAGGGCAAGAACATTTTGTGTAGGGTATATGCACATGATGCTGAGGCCAGGAGTGGCAAATTTTGTCAAGTTTGTGCTCTATTTTTTCCGAGTTGCCATTTGGTCCTCAATGGCTTCGCAGAACTTGGAACCTATGATCAAAGTGCTTTACACAGAAATAGGTTTTGAGCCAAGTGACTTTTATTTTATCTATGATTAAAGGGCTTGTGAAGTGCATCCCAGTATGTTTCATCCAACCAAAGAGGGAGTGCCGCTGTACACTAAGCCCTTTGCCATTATCCATCTACCTATTGACATACATAATACTTTGTTGATAGATGATACCCCTGAGAAGGGGATATTTAATCTAGGGTGGCACACTTGTATATCACCCCTACCTTTTGAGAGAGATGTAGATGATAGGTTTTTGGAACATACACTAATTCCTTATTTAAAAGGCTTGTACGATTTTTCTGGCATAGTTCTAGAATATGTAAAAAACAATCCATTTAATTGAAGTAATTTCTTATAAATCAAAGTGATGATTCGTATACATTTCAAGCTTTCTTTCATTGCTAATATAAAAAAGAAGTACTGATAATATAAAAATGATGTACATTGTCTTGGAATCAAAATTGTTGATAATATAAAAAAGTACATTGTCTTGGATCAAAAGTACATGGGTAATTGAAGTTACATAGGAACGATAATTACTTTGTTCTGCAAATCTCTACAAATAATTGTCTTTTCTCTTCTCTGTTACACCTTTCTTCCATTGTGAACAATGATTTTATATTCACGTGATCACAAATTTTTTTTTGTTAATAACATGTGTTAACATGTTATTATGTTAACATGTTAACATGTTCCCAAAAAAGCCGGTGAGAAGCAACCTGGTAACCGGATAAAATCCCGCCGGGCTTTTGCTATACCCGGCAGTCCCGTCGGGAAAAAGGAAACCCCGGCGGGTCCCAGCGGGATCGTCATCCAGCCCGGCGGGATACAATTTCCTATATATATAGGCCCGGGGGGCCCTTTGGGAGTTCATTGCTGACAGCATACACAGGTAATGAAACTTGTGTGTGTGTGTGTGTGTGTGTGTGTGGGTGTGTGTTCGTGCGGGTAGCCGCCCACTGTCGCAATGCGCGGCAGGATGTGGGTGGTCCGCCACACGAGGGATGTGTGTGTGGGTGTGTGTTCGTGCGGGCAGCCGCCCATTGTTGCAATGCGTGGCAGGATGTGGGTGGTCCGCCACACGACAGGTGTGTGTGTAAGGCCATTCTTCGGAATGGTGCTTACCCTGGGGCACTTAGTCGGTAACGCGGCTAGTCTGTGTCCTATGGTAAGTATGGCACGCCGTAGCGGTACTAGTCAGTAACGCGGCAAGCATAGTATCGTTATGGCGATGTCACCTTCCCTTCCCTTCCCTTTGTCAAATGCGGGCATATGGTCGGTAACGCGGCCAGTGTATGTTCGTATCCTATTCGTATTCCCATAGAATCGGGTGGCATTTTGTCGTTAATGCAGCAAGTTGGTGTCGTCCGCTAGTGCATAAATTGTTTTTTGTATATTGCGGCATTTGATCGTTAACGCGGTCGAAAAAATGTCGTAAATTTGCTTGCATATTACGGCATATGATCGTTAACGCGGTCGAAAAAATGTCGTAAATTTGTTTGATTTGACTTGTATTGTTTTTATTGTGTTTGATCCATGCGATACTTGGTTGCTAACGCGGCATGAGTATTTCATGGATCAAAGTTTACATCATATTGTCTAAACGTTTTATTTTATAATATCGTGATTCTTAACTCGAAAAAATGAATATCTCTCTCTCTTCCTACCCCCCCCCCCTCTCTCTCATGATACACTTCACAACTCTTTCTTTCTCTCTCTCTCTCTCTCTCTCTCTCTCTCTCTCTCTCTCTCTCATGATACACTTCACAAAACGCGATAGATGTGTAGATAAGGATTTCTTTTTTTTTCTCTTAAAATATACATAATTCTTAATAATTTCTTTTTTCTCCCTCTATTTACTTAAAAATTAAAACAGTACATTATTTTCCTCTTTAGGAACTCACAAAAACATTAAAAATGTCATCTAATGTTTCTTCTCTCTATCTGTCACAACTCTCTCTTCCTCTCCTCTGAGCTCTCTCTCTCTCTCTCTCTCTCTCTCTCTCATGATACACTTCACAATTCTCTCTCTCTCTCTCTCTCATGATACACTTCACAACTCTCTCTCTCTCTCTCTCTCTCTCTCTCTCTCTCTCTCATGATACACTTCACATCTCTCTCTCTATCACGATAGGTGTGTAGATGAGGAGTGCTTTAGGTGTGTAGATGAGGAGTGCTTTAGGATTACAAAACATTATTTTCCTCTCTTTAGGAACTCACAAAACTATTAAAAATGTCATCTAATGTTCCCTCTCTCTCTATCTGTCACACCTCTCTCTCTTCCTCCCCTCTCTCTCTCTCTCTCTCTCTCTCTCTCTCTCTCTCGTTCAATAATGTATACACTTGATAAGTAATAATGCACTTGTTGCGGTTGTCTCACGTTCGATAATGTATTGCATGATGTTGAGTTCAGTAATATTGTTTGATATTCCGTTTTTGTTTGATCATTGATAAGTAATGATACACTTGTTTTTGATGTTCTCTCACGTTTGATGATGTATTGGATGATGTTGAGTTCATTAAAATTATTTGATATTCTGTTTTTGTTTGAACATTGATAAGTAATGATACACTTGTTGCTGTTCTCTCACGTTTGCTTGATGTTGATTTCAGTAATGTTTGATATTCTGTTTTTTTGTGTTTAGTGATATTTTCTAGATTTAGGAAGAGACGACCAATATGCTTTCCCCTGAAGAGCGTAAAATCGTTCTACGAGCAATTCGCATTGAAGCAGTCATCACAGTGTCACAATGTGCTGATGATGTCGTCAAAAAGATCAATGAGTCTGAGATACTCATGCGAGATCTAATAGACCAGATATGGAAAAATGCACAGCGTCGGCTTCGAAGCGGAGGCAACGCTGAGTTGCTTGATAGACAGAAGATAGCAGATTTCAACCATCAACATATAACACGAACCATTTTGGGGAGCATGCGTGTAACATGCAGTGATCTTAGAGATGCTGCCCCGCCTGAAGCTAATATGCAACGTCTACAGTTATGGGACGTTGTATGGAGCGAGCAAAGAGCCAAGAGCAAGCGCATGAAGGCGCTGGATGCAGAGTCCCTCCCCAAAAGAGTGCGCATTGCCCAGGACGTCGCTGCAACGTCCAGCCAGGCAGATGCAAGTGGTACAGGTGTCATTAATCATACCATCTACAATTCTATGTGCACACACCTCATTGGCATCCCGCACGAGGCTCTGTTCGAAGAGCGAACAATAGGCTCTGGTGTTTTTGGCACAGTAAAAGAGTATACAGTTAAAGGTATATCATTTTTGCCGGAGCACATTACTTTTTGCGGAAAGGACTACAAAGGAGAAGGCAGCGCCAAGTTCGAGAGCTTCCAGGCAGAGCAGGGCATGCAGGTTCTACACCCATCGATTGTCAGGTGTATTGCCTTCACAAAAGAATCTCCTTGGATCACTATTTTTCCGTACTATAATGGCGGCTCGCTTGTGTTGGTGATACTCTTCTGAAGGTTCCCTTTAGAGACAGTGAGTTCACCCGAGCAATTTTCCATTTGGATCGAGGATGGAGACAACCCCTGCCCGATAATATTCCTTTAAGTCATCTAGAACTTTCTAAAATAAAACAAATAGTAATAACCATGCCACATATTATGCATGCCCTGGTGGAAGGCCTAGCGGCAGCACATCTGGCAGGAATTGTACATACCGACCTACATCCATTCAATGTAGTGTTGGATTTTACAAAAGAGTTGAAGCCACGCATAGGTATTATCGATTGGGGGTTACTGCTGAGAGCACCCAAAAAACAGGTGTCTCTCAATTTTGTATTTGAAGCAGACAAGAACCCTGAGAAGGTGGCACAGGCGGTCTCCTACGCAGACAGAGAGCGAAATAAACGGCCGTGGATAGCCCCGGAGCTTTATGATCCGTTTTTGGCAGATGCATACACTCCTGCATCTGATGTTTTTGCCTTGGGATATTTATTACAAACTTTATATGACTTTTGGCAGAAAGTACAAGAGTTATGGATGGATAATAGTTCCTATAACAAAGTTACCATGGATACTATTATTTATAGAGTCAAAAATTGGATGTTTCTGCCTAATTGCGATGAGCGAAAATCAATTTTGCAAGTAGTTGAATTTTTTAGATCACTAAATACTGACCCAACGAGGGCACAACGTCCTCTTGTAGAGCTATCGGTGTCATTCACCCCAATTTTGTAATGATACAGTATCAGGAGATTAAGTTTCAGGAATGGCACTTTGTTTCTCTCTTCAAAATTTGATGTGTCCATTGTTTGAAATATTATCTCATTGAGTCTTTCCAATATCTCTCTCCTCTTGTGGTGTTTAAGTTTATGTTTTCTCTTCAAAATTTGATGTGCGCGCATTGTTTGAAGTATTTTTGGAGTCAAGTGGATATTTCTCATTGAGTCTTTGCAATACATATCTCCTCTCATGGTGTTAAACTTTAAGTTTTTGAGGGTAATGGTCAATTTATCTTACGTTGATCTTTACAATTCATTAAAATCCTAAAGTCATTTATGTTCATGCAGATATGGCAGAGGCGCAAGCAAACGAGCATCAAGAGTTAGCCAAGAAGGCATATAAGTGAATGAAGGCCCTTGCACATGGCCTGACAGCCCGTGAAGCTACAAGAACAGCATGCAGTTTGTCGAAATGGACAAATCCTACTTATGCCCAATGGAAAGACATAAACAAACGCGTAACCACAGAGATGATAAAGGAAATATGGCCATGTCCAGATGGTGAGATTAAGAAGGGAAGATGGAAGATTTCGCGTTGCACTCACAATGATATCAAAACTAATGCCGAGCGCATTTTCTTGGAGGTGTACGGTCGTCCTCTCCATAACGCCGACGCTCCACTCTATTTTGCTAAGATGCTATATGCACAATTTATCCTAGAAACTCCAGTGGACTTTGCCTCCAGAGAGGCCACTGTCAACACCCACAACATATGTGAAGAGACAGTGACATTCACAAGGGAAGAACTTGCTCTCATGGTGGAGGGCGCTGGATTGGAGTTAAACAAGGTCAAAGAAAGCTTAGGGGCACAGCTAGCAGAGAAGGAGAAAGAAGCTGAGCGATTATCTCAAGCGTCAACTCCTCCCCCGGCCAATAGAGGGATTCAAGAGCAGCTCACAAAGATCAGCCAAGATGTACAGAGCATCTCTTCACGTATTGCTCCTGTGCGCCAAGGAAACCACATCTCTCATTTTTTGATACATCCTGATCTTGTGGGAGTTTCTGCTGAGGCTACTAGTTCCTCTACCCCCCAATGTCCTGTATGTTACAAAGTATTCGATGGGTGGAGCGGCCAGTATATACTACCCTGTGGACACTACTACCACTTAATATGTTTAGTGAGGCAAATGCAAAATACTTCCACATGTGCATTGTGCAATGTCCCAATAAATCAAGGTATTTATACAGTGTTCGGCATGGCTAGCGAATATAAACCACCAGGACCTTTAGATGTAACTCCTAGTGTAATTCGTAATTTATTTCAAGATGAAAGCTAAGAAAGACAAATCCTACTTTTGTATTGATAATTTCTCCAAATACGATCATTTGTACAAGTACTTTTTATGAAATTAATGAAATGACTTCTTCTTCTATGTCAGTATCTTGCTCCAAAATTCTTTCACCGTTTACTCTCTCATCTGCTAAATTAAGCTCATCTAAGTCAATGTCTAAATTGTCTTCTATCTCAAGGGTGGTGCACAACGTGCGTCCAACATCAAAGTTCTCGTCTACTACATCATCACAATTGTACATCCATCTGGGCATATCTTCTTCATACTCTTTGCTTTCAATGTCTCACAAGATCTTTTCATTGCAATACATGTAAACAAGTTTATCTGCTCGATCTGCAAGAAGTCGATTGCGAATAGTACTGTGAATATATTTGTACATGCTCCAGGTTCTTTCTGAGCCTGAGTTTGAAGAGCACTGACTTAGAACCTTCATCGCAAGGTTGCGCAATAAAGCATAATGCTCACCACCATTCATCATCCACCACTTCCATGCAGGTTGCTCTTTAGCCATTTGTTGAACAAGGGAGTTGGAAAATAAACCCTCTTTCAATCGAAATGAGGTCATCTCCTTTATGCACTTTACACGATCATCAACATTATTATAGAAAGTGTTTACCACTTTATAAAAATCTTGCACCACCTCAACGTTGGACATCAAATCCATATTCTAATATTCAGGATCTAACATGTAAGCAGCACTGTGTAGTGGTGAATGCGCTCCAATCCATCTAGCATGAAAGTACTTCAATAGAACTTTTCTTTGTCTACTGGAGAATGGTACACGCCATTGCTTTTCCACCACTGAATGCTCTAATTTCTCAGGACACTCCAAACTCCGCTGGACAGTCCACCATTGCATCCATGCTTTCCCGAGATCAGGCGCTCTTTGATCAAGACTTCGTATGGCATACATAACAGGCATCATTACATGGTATGCATCCATCACACTGTTCCACCAACTTCTTCTCGTAAGCGCTGCCTTCAAGACTTTGATTTTCTCTTTCACTTTTTCAAGTTGAGTGTTCTCCCAGTCATGAAATGCCATGCATGTAAATGTTTCGCAAACTGCATCTTTATTTCTAAGAAGAGACTCAAAAGTGTAAAAGTGACTGCAAAACCTAGTCTCCGCTGGAAGCTTTAACATAACTGACATGCGAGGTCGAAAAATATCTAACACTCTCTGTCTCTTGAGCATGAATCTCACAAGCTGGCGAGCAGTGTCGACGATTGAGGCAAACCATTTGGTATCATCACTTTTATACCAATCTTTTAATACAAGATTCAAACTATGAGTATTACAGCCTACCGGAAAAACATGTGGATATTGTCGCTGTAGGATTTTGGATGCATTTTTGTAATTTTTTGCATTGTCCATGACAACTTGGACTACATTTTTGGCACCCACTTCCTCTATCACAGAGCTAATGACTTGAGCAATGTAAGCCCCAGTTTTGATTGAACCACCTGAATCCATGGCACGGATGAAAGTCTCACCTCTAGGTGAAATAACCATTATATTAATTAATGGTTTTCTTTGTACATTAGACCATCCATCACTTACTATACTACATCCAGAAAGCTCTATATTGCTAAGAATTATTCTTTGTACACATTCTTTTACTTGCGCACAACATTTCTCTAATAGATCATTTTGCATAGCATGGTACGTAGGCGGTGAAAACCCTGGTCCAAAACTCACCAATTTTCTTCCATGCTCTCTTCCAATGCTCACTGTCCACCATCATCATAGCACTCCCAGAAAAGTAAATCGCTTCAGCAAGGGCGAGTTGTGCATCATCGAGTCGACCTTGACCTAGGCTTTCTTGCAATGAAGTTTGACGCATGGGTATATTTCCTACGTCAAAGTTTCGCTTGTAGGAAGATGCACTCGGTAGATTACTTTCTGGTTGCACATTGCCGTTCGGGGTACAAGTAGGTGATGTAGATGATTAGAACAACAGTGTTCTTGCTGCCTTGATACATTAACGGTAGGAGTGTCATGTTTTCTTGAATCTTTCTTTTGAATTTCTTCTTTTATGTGTTTGGCCACTACAAGTGCAGAGGGGTGGGTACATGACTTTTTCTTCGGTCCGCCTAAAAAGTGTTCTCTTAGTCGAGGCGCCCCACCTAATTTTACTGCATGGCATAGCTTACACTCCCAATCTATGAATCGATCACCAATGTTAATTGCATATTGCCACTCTATCCCAGGTGCCTTTTTTTTCCTGTTATTTGAAATTTGGACTCTATTGCAGGTATCACTGGATCCAACATTGTCCTCCATCTGAACAAATAACCTATTCAACCAAGCATATAATAATGAATACACAAATGAAAAAACAACAAAGTCACTCACGTATTACAAAACATACGTTAGCAGACAAAGTACTTCGAAACTATCTTGACAAATACAAAAGATCATCACATAACACAAAACTACTTCAAACTATCTTGCAAGGTCATACTACAAAACTACTTCGAAACTATCATGCACATTGCACTCCCAATGAAGGATGCCTTTTGTACCCAATTAAGGATACTTTACACAATCAAAGATCTATGCTTGTGCCCAATACTCTAGTATAGGACAATAGACCTTCTCTAACATTCACAAAGAAAATCAAAGATCTATGCTTGCCCAATACTCTAGTATAGGACAATAGACCCTTGTCTACTCTAAACTATATCAAGTATCAAGAACCAATACAAGCCCCTAATTAGGACTCTTGGCTCCATCCAACCATTCATAAAGTAGAATGAGGTAGATTACCTACATAGCTCAAATGCAAAGCTGAATGACTCCAAATTTGTCCCTAAATCTCCGCAAGTATATTAGCTACGAACCACACCCTTCCCCCAATTCAAAGAACTAAGGACAAGTGGCTCAATAGCCTTAGGAGTGCCTACTAGGAAAGACGACAGCCCCTAAGATAAGGACGTTCTTCCCAAGAGGACACTTCTAGCAATTCGAGAGCTCTACAAGTACTTTGAGGAGAGATATCACGCCCCCAAAACAAGGACTATCTCCCCAAAAGTTCCACGATGGGTTTCGGGCAGTGTTTATAAACAGAACAGAACCCCGCCGGGGTTCTTTTGTTTTCCCGGCGGGCCCGCCGGGATATCTGGTATCCCGGCATCTCGGAGGTGTTATGGGACTAGTGGGTTCTGGCAGGTCATTGCTCAGGTCATGTGAATATACAATGTGATCACAAGTTTTAATATGTTAACAATAGGTTTTGTTAACGTGATCACGAAATTGTGAAGACGTTAATGAAATCCCTGATTGTGAAAGAAAGAAAACTCTAATCGCATTTCATTTATGCATTCGTCTATGATATCTTTCCTCAAATGTTGTAGACTGCATAGCTCCCGCATTGAAATGACTGAGCAAGGTTGAGTCTGCATCATGTACTTCAATATCTACCACGTTATTGCCCTCTAAACTGGCCGCTTCCTGATCCATTGGAACTAGCTCTCCTTTGATGTAACCAGACTGTTTGTACCAATGTGACATGATGAATGTCTATGTTGCTATCACTGTCTTTGATGCGATCTGGCAATGGATCTCTTCATGCACTTTCCTGTCCCAGCTCTTGTCAAGTAAAGTCGCCACCAAGAATGTAGAATCTACCACGTTATTGCCCTCTAAATTGGCCGCTTCCTGATCCATTGGAACTAGCTCTCCTTTGATGTAACCAGACCGTTTGTACCAATATGACATGATGAATGTCTATGTTGCTATCATGTACTTAACATTCACTATCTTTGATGCGATCTGGCAATGGATCTCTTCATGCACTTTCCTGTCCTAGCTCTTGTCAAGTAAAGTCGCCAAGAATGTAGAATCTAGATTTTTGCAAATGAGCATAGTATTTGCAATTTTAACCTCACAGACATTGAAAAGCTCCACAAAAATAGTTATTGGTAGGTAGAGCACAATTTTCACTATCTGTGTGGGACTACTCCCTCGTAGTGATCATTGTACGTCTTGTCTTAAACGCACATGTTTTGATAATTTTAAGTATCCACACGGCTAGTTTCTGATAACTGTGCACAAAGTTATACCTTTTGCAAGTTGCAGCCCTAACAACAGATCTGAGAGGCTTGCCAAATCTACAAACAGCTCTTCCACAACTTCTGGAGAGTGGACATGCATTCCCAATCAATGAAGACACCTTTAAATATATCGAGGAAGTACACAAACTCTCTTTTTATTATTTTGTTTTAAATACTTTTGGTAAGATTAAATAAATAAATCAATAGCATATATATGAGAGAATCTGAGTCGATATATGGTACGCTTAATGATGAGTGACTCTTGACTTTCTTAGCTATACATGATCGCCTTGTCTATGCGACTCATAGACTAAACACTTTTGGAGTTAAATAATTAGAAGAAAGAATATTTGACTAGTTTGTGACTAGATTTTAGGTATAACCTTCATTAGGGGATATTTTGTAAAGCATTTATCTTTCTGTGTGTTTAGAATCAGATTTTGACATAAAGACAAAAGTTTTAGAGGATAGAAAACTCTACAAGAGTGTATGAGACAATAGAAAGTCAAATCCCTTTCGTTTTTGAGTTATTTGAGTGCAAAGTGGAACACTTGGCTATTTTGAGTGCAAAGTGGAACACTTGGCTATTTTGATAGTTTTATGCTGAAAACACAACTTTGACTGTTTTGAATGCTCTCAAAGCGACCTTAGAACTCATTTTTAGAGAACCATCAGTGAGACATGCTTTATAGAGCATTAGAAGTCCTAAAACTTTGTAGTTTTGACTTTTCTCTAATTCTACATAGATTGAAAGATATTACTCTCCCAAAGAGACTAGTTGTTATGCTTTGCCTTAGAAATTGCTATCAAGATTGACTACCTTGTCTATATAGACCGGATGGATTACTACGTAAGTATAGTTATGACTTAGATATAGCAACTAGAGATAATCTTACTAGTTAGAACGTGATAATTAAACGACTAAGAGAAGTTAAGGACTGTTTGAATTAAAAGCTTGTTTCCATACTTGAGGTTGATTTTGATTGATTTAAATATGCTTGTCTTGAAATATTGTGAACTAAAGATTAGTGTAAGATGCATGACTTGTGATTGATTCGTTTTGAAATGAATGATTGATATGCATGTGTATGAATGATTGATATGCATGTGTATGATGATGAGGCTTGACATGAGATTTTGAGATTCGGGCTGACCACCCATAGATGGAGAATGCCGGACATAGAACGAGATTTAAGCCTTCTAGGAGCCATGTGGTAGAACCCAGAAAGGACGAGATTTAGAAAGAGGCACACCCAGGATAGCCGCGATGTCCAGTGTAGAGGTTGGGTGGACGGGCATCGGAGAAAGCCCTAGATTGGTTGGAATTTGGTCATTATGTGACTAACCATGTTGTCGAGCATGGTGATGATAACAGAGTCTTGAGATAGACACATACATGGTGATTGATTGTGATGCTATTTTTTGATAGAGATTTCTATTATGTGAATGTTTGTTTGAGATTCTACGATTCTTTGCTTATGTGATAAGAATCTTGGATATGGCATACATACTTGTTTACTATTTGAGAAGGTTGATTTAATTGTATTGCTATGTAGAAATTGCACGATTAAGTGAGTTTTAATGTTTTCTTAGATTAAGTTGTATGATTAAGATATGACTAGAATACGGGACCACAAGTTGGTATCAGAGCCTAGGTTGGGCAATCCGCACTTGATTGTGGATATTGCAAGTCTTGGATGACTAATATTATTTTTTATGTTTGTGATACAGCTTGGAGTTTCTTTCTCTTGAGAATCGTTTTAAAATTTTGCTGTACAGTCACAAGATAGCTGCATATCAAACAAATTCAATAGTCAACCTATGGCAAGAAGAGGAGCTTTTACAGGGATTATTGCATATGGGTGTAACTCCAAAGGAAGTAATCAGAGTTATTGACAGGTATGAAGAATTGGGGGAAAGAATGAGAGCCATGCATGTTCGAACTTAGACAGGGTTAACGAGAAGGGAAACTTTTATGTAGAATATGAGAATGCAGATGGGTGAGAAGAATGGTAACCATTATTTCACATATTTGTTCCCAAAGATGGTAAAAAAAAAAGGCATGACATGAAGACCTATGTTTCCTTGGTTAGAAAAGGGTGATAAAACTTTTATGTAGAATATGAGAATGCAGATGGGTGAGAAGAAGAATGGTAACCATTATTTCACATATTTGTCCCCAAAGTTGGTTAAAAAAAGGCATGACATGAAGACCTATGTTTCCTTGGTTAGAAAAGGGTGGTAAAACTTTTATGTAGAATATGAGAATGCAGATGGGTGAGAAGAAGAATGGTAACCATTATTTCACATATTTGTCCCCAAAGATGGTAAAAAAAAGACACGACATGAAGATCTATGTTTCCTTGGTTAGAAAAGGGTGATAAAACTTTGGAGTGCAAAAACAAGCCAACAGGGATAGCTGTGATGTCTAGTGTGGAGGTTGGGTGGATAGGCATCGGAGAAAGCCCTAGATTGGCTGGATTTTGGTCATTATGACTAACCATGTTGTCGAGCATGGTGATGATGATAGAATCTTTAAGATAGACACATACATGTTGATTTATTGAGATACTATGCTTTAATTGATAGAGATTTATATTATGTGAATGTTTGTTTGAGATTACATGACTCTTTGCTTATGTGATAAGAATCTTGGATATGGCATGCATACTTATTTTGCTATCTGAGAGGATTGATTTAATTGTATTGCTATGTAGAAATAGCATGATTAAGTGAGTTTTAATATTTTCTTAGATTAAGTTATACTATTAAGATATAGCTAGATTCGGGTCTGAAACATAACCATATTCTGATCCATGATCTAAGCACAAAATTTCTCAAAACTTATAGAAAAATCACATCATACTTCAGAAAACCAAGAGATTTTTGATAAACCATAATCATTTACAAATCCAAAGTAACAATAATATTCATCAATACAAAATCTCAAAATCAGAGAGAGAATCACCAACAAAAGATCTAGCCAATAGGGCCTTTCTCCGATGCCCGTCCACCCAACCACCACATTGGACGTCGTGGCTAACCCGGGTATGCCTCTAGAAAATCTCATCCACTCTGGGTTCTACCAAATGGCTCCCAGAGGACAAAAATCATGTTCTCTGTCCGGTGTTCCTTGTCTAAGGACAGCCGGCCTGAATCTCAAAATCTCTCTTTCTATATATATCTTGCATAGAAATCCTCAAGGCTCTGGAAGAAGCAAAAAAAAAAAGCCCACGAGAATTAGTAGGATATCATGCACAAAAATGTTAAAGATAGAAATCCCTTTTAAAAAACATGAACTTGAACCAAATTAGAGAAGATATGTTTTTTTATTAATAACACTGGAAAGTGGTGTCGGATTCGTTTCGTGAATACCGGTCACCCCATACGGAATCTCCTAATTATCTGAACATGGACTTTGTTCATCCTATAATGAACTAACTTTCTTTAATATGTCTCTCTGACAAATAAAGTTATCTACACCCTCATGCAAGGCCGTTGTCCGGGCCCCATTTCGGGTGCTCGTTGTGGTTATATTTACTATATAAACCCCCATATGAGTTTCCTTTAGGCTAAACTAATCACTATGAACCTCTTATATATTATCTAACATGGTTAAGTATAGAATAGAAATCACTTACAAATGACACCACAAAACATGCATAATAGTCCCAAAATTAACCCAAAATCGACATATCTAAATTACTAAATTTGTGACCAAAGTTAATCTTTTATGTCCTCTAAGTATTTCCTACTTTTCAACATTAAATATAGATGCTAAAAATCGCCGAGTCAAATGGACCCAAAAATACGTACATATGAGTACATTGCATTCTCCCCTTGCATTCTCCCCTTGCATTCTCCCCGGGTAAAAAAAAGAGCGTTGTCCTCAGCACATGAACTAAGGATAGTGAGTCCTCACATGATCCTCGGACAACCAAGTGGCATCTTCAACTAGATATGTCTTCCATTTTATTAGGAGATCAACTATGTCCTGATGTGTAAGCTTCCTAACGCTGCGAACCAAAATTGTCTCTGATTCTATCTCAAAATTTCCTACTTGTTCCACTCTTGTACGGTCACCCAATATGTGATTTGGATCAGCCACGTAGTTATTCAGTAACTAATGTGAAATACATTATGTGCTCTAACTCCTTTTGGAAGTTTTAGGTGATAAGCTTGAGTTCCAATCTTCTTAAGTATCTTGAAAGGTCCTGCATATGTAGGTGCTAATTTCTTAAACTTCCCAAGTCTTAAAGAACTCTTCTTTGGTTTCACTTTTAAGAATACCATTTCACCCTCATTGAATTCTCTTGGCTTTATTCTCTTGTCTGCATAACTCTTTTGACGACTTTGAGCAACTCTTATACATTCCCTTATGTCTCTTGTTTGCATCTCCATTTCATCAAGCATATGTTTACTTATCTCGACCTTCCCAATAGGATCATACCATAATACAGGTGACATGCAATCTTGCCCATATAATGATTTGAATGGAGACATTCCAATAGTAGATTGTGGACTACTATTGTATGCATATTCCACCATATGTAAATATTCATCCCACTTTCCAGGTTTATCCATGTAATACATTCTTAACATGTCCTCCACTGCAGGGGATCTTACACTTTACCAAACTGCCAAATAAAAAAATAAACCTTAACACCAAAAATTATCAAACTTGAAGCAAACAAATACATTAGACTCAGATGAAGAAGAACTTACTTTAGACAAACATACAAAATAGAGTTAGATATCTGATCTCTCTCTTGCTTCAGTATATTTAGGTCCACCAAGTCGAGACTAAGTTGTCTCTCCCCATCGTCCAAGGCTACGAAGACATATATACCATTCTGAAATTTTAACAATTCATGTAAATTAATAGCATCTAATTCTGCAGCTTCCTCCTGGTACAACTTGTCCCTTGAAAGCTCAACCTGTGTAGTAGGCTTCTCCGGCCTTTGCATTCTTCTTCTTCAGTGCTTCCTACTGTAACGTGGCCTCCTGTTCAGCCCTGGCTCTTGTATTAACTTCATGTGTAACCTCTGTGATCTTTATGTCATCGCTCTTGCATCCTAACAGGGGGTATCATAAGAACATCTCAATCAATTATTTCAGCAAGAAATAGAAGCTTCTCGAATCTCCATCTAACTCTCTTCAGAGTCTCCAAATATTTAACCATGATGGTGGTGATTCTGTGTGCGTGTGCAGTAACTATACACATATCATTGAAATATTCTAGAATAAAATCTTCAGCTGTCTCCTAGAAAGACAAAGAAAGCCTGTTCTCTTCCTCTGGAAAGGAGCCTTAGGAATACAGAGCTCAATACATTTTTTAGCTTTCCTAATCTCCCTTAAAATAGTTACCCTTTGAGAAAATTTACTACACCTCGCCTATTTCAAAATATGCATAGGCTTTCCCTTTCTCCTCTGTTTAGCAAGCAACAGCTTTCGTACCAACATCGGGACCCTTGCCCTTCCTACGGGCAGTTCTCTTAGTCCTCGCCATACAAAAAATTGCACATTTCAAAACATATCCATAAGCACACACACACACACACACACACACACATATATATATATATATGTATATATATATATATATATGTATATATATATATATATATGTATATATATATATATATCATATACGCTTTATACACACACACACACACAAACACACAAACACACACTCACACACAAACACACATACACACACACACATACACACACACACACACACACACACACATAGGCATCAACATATATGCTTTACATTTCTATATAAACGTAGGTACAAGCATATAAGCAATTGGTCATGATAGCCTAAAGACGTGATATCCCATTTGCAAACCTCTTAGATTTTCATATTCGTGTTAAATAGCTATGAAGGTGCAAGTATGAAAATATATGTATATAAGTATAAATAGTGTAAGATTCCTCCCCAGCCTCTCAAGATGTCCAGCATCTTCCCCTGTAATCAAATCCCTCTTCAGAAATATAAAAGATCTTGTTTCTACCAGTTTTGGCCTAGAGAGAGAAAATGTTATAGAGAGAGAATATTCAATTTTTAAATATTTTTAGATAGAAAAATATCTCATCTTATTAAAATAAGTTTCCCTGAAACATAAGTTTAAAAATATTTTCAGAAGGTGCATTAGAAATTAAGTATAATCTGTTAGGCATTATCCTGAGGGTCAAGATTTTTTTGAAATTTTAAATTAAGGTTTCTATGGACCAATAAGATTCATCCAAATGTAGGGAGGAGATTCCCCTCATGAAGGAGGCACCTATTTCACATGTTTGAATGAGTTTTAAACTCCTAAATAATGAGATATTTTTATCTCTCCTCTCT